>NW_022474205.1:4144670-4204175 GCF_003357145.1 Venustampulla echinocandica | reverse complement strand
GGGGGGGAAGGGAAGGTATGTAGCTTATAAAGTGCTGGAAGGTTGACGAAGGGAGGGATGGCGGGGACGAGTCGCAGACTAGACGCGCGCACCAGGGGTGTTGGTTGATTGTGGGATGAAGGGAGGACCAGGCCGAAGAAGCAGAATTGCAGAACAGAATTGCAGAATTGGAATTGGAGGATTGCAGCAGGTGGCGGGTTCGTGCAAGGTGAGGATGGGGAGTTTGTAGGTGGTGATCGTTGTGGTGGTGGTGGGTGAAGGTGTAGGAAAGAAAAGAAGTCGAGCGTCGGAGGGAGTGGAAATAATCGACGTAAGTAATAGATGTGGATGTTGGCCGTGGTGGGAGGCGGCGGCGGCGTGGGCGCGGAAGTAGCGTGGGGAGGGAGAGAGGGCTGAGGGCTGAGGTGAGTTGAAAGTGAGGTAAAGGTAAGGTTGGATTTGCAGTGTAGCGTGCAGTGCTGGCTTGGGCTACCGCTTGGTACTAATAGATAGTAGTACGGAGTAGCAGCAGCAGCAAGTAGTACAACAAATATCAAATGGAAATGGAAATGGGAATGCCAGCCAGTGGGTGGGTGCAGCAACTGGATATAATAATCATCACAGCACTCACTTCGTGCCGTATGACTGATCTGGTCGGCAAGGAGAAATAAATAAGTAAATAATAGTGGCTCCAAAAGGTTCAATGCGCAAAAAGAGCCGGTCCGCTGTTGGGACTTCGCAATAATGCTGGCAGATAATGCTGGCCCGGCGCCGGGAGGGGCTTAGTACTAAAAATAAGGCCGGTAAGGTTATGGGTTCTGGTATTTCAGACTTTTGGTTCTGGTGGATTTAGCGCTGGGCGCAGTGCGGTGCAGCGCAGCGCAGTGCAGTACGAAGTACAGTACAGTGCTGGGTTGTTGTTGTGTTGGCCTGCGGGTTGTAATTCGAAAGTAAATTCCCCTATGTGTGGAGAAGTACTCGTTTCGTTTCGTTCCGTTCCGGCCCTTCCTTTGTTTGGCTATTGTTTGGTTTCGTCTGTACTATACTCCACGAGTGCCGGAGGTATGGAAGGTGCTGTATGTATGATGTGGGCAGTATTGAGGCAGGGAGGGAAAAGGGAAAAGGGGAAAGGGGGAAGGGAAGGGAAGGGGAGGGAAGAGAGCTTTACTTTAAGTAAGGGTAAGGCACGGAAAGTAGGTGAACGAATTTAAGATATTTTTGCTATTTGTTTGGTTTGGTTCGTTTGCTTGCTTGCTTGCTTGCTGGCCCCTAGGAGTATAAGGCGGTGTGTAGACTTCACTTATCACCATCATTACCATTACTATTAGTTACTAGTACAGTATCATCTATCAAACAAACTAGAAGGGATGGGTGATCCCCCCTCGGGCCTTGCTTGTGCTGTACCATGGTTTGGCCGAGTAGGAGCAGGAATAGGAATCGAAGTAGGGAGGAGTAGCACCAAATAATCGCTGCCTTACCTACGTACCCCCAGTATCGTATCGTATGGTAAATCTCCGCGAGGCTCGTAATAATCTCCCAGTTGCAGGCAGGCCAGCAAGCAAGGGCCACGCCGGTTTTAATTTTTTTTTTGCAAATTGCAGAGGGAGAGAGGAAGAAAAAAATCCCCCGAGGTCAAGCAAGGGCCCCGCAAAGCAACCACTGGGACCGTTTTCACTTTTCCTCCATTAATTGGCTCCAATAATAAACACGGGTCCGGCTGACTGTGTGCACTGTCCCTCCGCCCTTCAATAATACATCTGTAAATAAACCCAACCCGAGCCCAAGCATGTTACGTGCCACTAGCCTGGGTTATAGTATGTACTTGGGTACGAAGTCGTGGCAGGCAGTATACGAACGACGACGCCAAAGCCCAGCACCCCCCACCATGCCCAGCCAAAGAAGGCGGACAAGGCAGCGCGCGAAAAGACAGAATGGAAAAGGGCAATTGGGGAATGTGGCAATGTGTAAATGTTGTTCACGAGACCCCTCGACGGCGACCGGGGGCCCAGCATATCAAAGGGAGGTATGTGACGGAGCTGGAGACCGCAGTCCAATGATAATCCCACAAATGCAAAATCGAGGCAAAACAAACAACCAACAACAACACAAAAAAAATATTCAAACGGAATCCCCATTATGGTCGGCCTCGGCGCCTCTTCAGCTCCTGGCTCCTGAGCTCCCCTAATCCTCACCGCCCCCAGGGGGTGGAGTTGATCACAAGGCGCTGCCCAACAGGCACAACAGCCCTGAGCCCTGCATCGCGCGGCACCAGTCTTCAGGCTTACCGGTTACCTGCCTGCGCTGCTGCTGGCTGGTCGGCTGGTGGGCTGTCTCTGACGAGTGTGATCTGATCTGATCTGATCTAACTGATCTGCCTCTGTTTCGTCTCTGCCCAGTCTCCGTCGGCCGTTCCTCTCTTCCCCGTTCTGGCTGGCACATCTGCCCTTTCTGCCCTCCATTTCTGCTAGGAGTCCCAGCCAGTCCCGTTGCCGCCCCGTCCCGAAGCGCTCCCATATTATTGTCTCTTGGCGGCCTGCTTGCCAACCACACGGGGGACGAAAAAGGGCAGAAGCTGAGCGGAAAGGGGAAAGGCGCCTGGCGGGTTCCTGTACACCCCGTATCGCGGACTCACCACTCTGCGATGCGATGCGATGCGATGCAACAAAGAGGGCCGTCCCCCCAAACCCAGGATAAAGGTAGCAGCGAGCGCGTCATACAGACCGGGGCCAGCATGGCACAGTGGGGAAACGCTGGGAGCTGCTGGGAGATGCTGGGGAGTGGCTACTGGGGGAAGATGAGCGCCTCGTTGTCCCATGGGCGGCCAAGCAAGAAGTCATGCCATCGGACTCTGCATGGGAATCTCCATCTCGTGTGGTCGCTCTTATCTACGTGCAGGCGCTACCCCCGTGTGCAGCAATCGTAGTGGCTGTGGTTGGCGGGCAGTGGATGGTGTGAACTCTGTTCTGTTTGTTAATCTCTGGAGGCCACGGGCGACTCCGTCTCGGAGGAACATCATCTGCTCGGATAGCAGTGATAAACAGAACTTGAAACCATCGCAACCTGGAGATCTTCGCAAATCACCACGTATGTACCTCGTAGTTGGGCAGCTACTCGGCAATAATCTGCGACCCGGCAGTAGTACAGTCCCTTTTGCCTCCTGTTCATTTCCTGCGTTTTCGCTGGTTCGTGCTCTGCTCTCTGACATCAACCTATCCCTATCTCCCCATGACGACTTGTGGTCTTGGCCTACGTACGGCGCAGGCTAGCACGAGAGAAGCACGGCAGAAAGCGTCAAATATCTCACCGAATAACAATTGATGACCCGGTTTTCCATTCCATTCCATGATTGTATCGTGATCATCAACAATGGCTGCGATTCGGCACATTATCATACGCTTTCTCCCTCTCGCTCTCGCTCTCCCCCGCGTAGCTGCAGGCTGCATGCAGACGGCGGACGAACCGCAGCGAAGCAGAACAGAACTGACAGGTCTGATTTCCGCCCTCCAGCTCAGGTCATGTATATTCAATATGTAATATGTAATATGGATGTATGTCGTCTGTCGTTTGTCGTTTGTCCCCCGAGGCACCAGCTGAGTAAGTGGTTGCTGTGTGTATATACCGGTACTGTATATACTCCGTCCTACTACCACATACATACCTTTACGTACTCGCCCTCGTCCTCGTAGGGTCGTACGTAGCCCTCAAACCTCGCTCTCGCTCGTCAGGATGATAGGATCTCAGATACGGCGTATGGTCAGCTCCAGGGAATCAGGGACCGAGGCACGCCGACGTGCATAGGGCGAGCTCTGTTGCCAATCAACATCCCGTCTCAGCATTCCGCCCTCCGCTCGTGAGTCTTGAACCATGTGTTGCCCCTGTCCTGTTTTGCGTAACTGGCGATGGCACAGCCGTCGTCTGTCAGTCGTCTGTCACCGACTCATCCCCCTCCAGCTCTCTGTGCTACAACGGGGTAGCCCTATTCGTACGTAGCAGTACTACTACTACTCGTGTCGTCACCGCGTCACACAGCAGATAGGTGGCCGCCGGTGCTATATCCTGATGTCCTGATATGCTGAGATGGTGATAGTGCTTGCTATCGGCTCACCCGCCCCGGTGCCTGATAAGAACCTGGCCCCTCCACTCAGTACTCAGTCCACCGCTGGCCTCCATTCCACAATCCCTCCCCTGGAGCACAAAGGCATGCCATGAGTGCCGAGAATGCAGCACTACTACCGGAAACGAGCCAACCGACCGCATTTGGTTGGATGTCGAGGAGCGTTGAGGATGTGGAGGAAATTATTGGAATGTTGTGGTGTACGGAGGGAGTTGGATAGGGGGAGAAAGGAGTTGGGCACTGACACCTTGGCCGCCCTGTGCTCAACAGTCAAGTCTCAAGTCTCAAGTCTCAACCACTGAACCACTGCGCTGGAACTCGGGAATGTCTCTCCCTTCTCCCTCCGTCTGCCCGCCTGTCTCTGATGATGATGATCCCCCCGCCGGGGTCCCAGTCCCATTATTTACCACCGTGCGAAATAATCCTCCGTAAGTGCTCGTAGGTTTGCGACTCGCCACGGGTGACGGTTTCACCGCGAAGAAGGATTCTCTACGACGGCTGCAACGGTTGGACGCGACACGGAAACGGCGGCACTCCTCCTCCTCCAGCACCCACGAGCGCACACGAGAACACACGAGATCCAAGTTCGAGGTATGATGGCACACGAGGTAGATCGCGGAGACATGGACACAGTGACAGCGCGACACGTTGCACAATCCGCCGCTCGGTGGCTTAATGGCGTAATGGCTTAATGGCTTAATGTCTTGATGGCCTGATCCGTTCAGCAAGTGAGACTCCTTCCGAGGACTCCATGCTCGGTTCCTCAGTCCCCTTCTCTCTCAGACTATCAGACGCTCTCTTTCTACTCTCTCTCGCTCCCCCTCTGCCACTCAGCGGTCTGACCGCGCGACCAGCAGCTACCAGTTGTCCTCAGTGCTGGGTCCGACGCCACCAGAGCACCCAATGCCACCCTGTGCCCGCGCCGCGCATGGGCGGATGCAGCGAATGTTCTTGATCTGCAAGAGAAGCAAACAAAGAAGGGATTGCGAAGCCCATTCTTCCGGGGGGGGGCAAGCCCCTTGTTGCGGAGTGGCTCAAGGCTCAACTCAAGGCTCATTATTGAGCTTGTTATTATTGCGCATTGCTTCGCGCAGTCAGTATTCACACGACGATGGTGACGGCAATGGTGCGACATCCACCGTACGACATGCCGAATACACAACAATTTGCAAGAACAAGAACAAGAATAATGGCAATGACAATGCCAATAATGGCCACAATTCACGTGGCAGCCAGCCATTATTAAACCTAAACCCCGAGCCAGGAGGCTCTGCGGATCTCCCAAGCAGGAAAATCCCCCGGACGAGCGCTCGCTGGCTCCTCCACTACTTACCTATCCGCTGGTGGGAAGGAGTTCACTGGCATCCTACCATTTTTTTTTCTCTCGCCTTCGCCAACAACCCATTCCGCATCTGCGGCCCGACGAAATACTTCTGTGGCCTTCTTCTACAGGAAGGAGAAGCGCAAAACCAGCGCCTCGCAGATATGTACAGTATGTATGTACTAAGGTACGTACATACAGTACCATACATACTACAGAAGACCATGTACGAAGTACAGTCACTCCTGACTGACTCCACCTGGTTCCTGGCACCTGGCATAATGTTGAGAAGAGCGCAGCTTGCCAAGTGCGAGAGCTCCGAACCCCCGTTAGCAAAGCCTCGGTGATGTCGATATTCGATAATAATCTAGAACTCCTCACCAGTAATTTCGAACGAGGTACAAGTTTTTTAGAGTCTCCCTTCATTTAACTTAGCCGTGGGCTCCCGTCTCCCCGCCGACCCCTATCCCTTCACGAAACAAAAGCATCTACAGAAACACGCTTGCTAAGTTGCTCTAAATTCCTGTAGGATGAGGAGCAATTACGTAGTACGGGTCCTTCCCCGCTCTAATATTAAATAATAAAAACAGTTTTAGCAACCCGATCACGGGCTGCCGGCGTGCCTTGGTAATAAGCGCTTTTTAGATTACAACACTCGGAGATTTGCCCTAGAAGCCTCTTTCAGACTTGTCACAATCCTCTCCTGCAAGAGTTAGAAGTTGGAAACCAACGGCACCGGGACTGAGTACTTTATGTGGGACGTCGCTATATGAACGAATCTGGTATTCCGTGCTTGCAGCTTCCCTCTTCATGTTTATATCCCATATCCATATACATCTCCCACATCCACATCCACATCCATATCCCTATCCCTCTCCTATATCCATATTCTCCCGCGCCCATAATACCGAGTTCCAAGTCTTCCAACCTGCCACACGCTAACCGCTCTTCACGCCGGCTTCATCGTCGCCGACTCGCCGACTCGCGCTCAAATTCTCAATCCTGCTCACTGTCGTATGCGGTACTTGCGCTTGCTCGTGGCCCATCCCCACACAGGGCCGTGCTCCCCCTTCCACCGGAGAGGATTTTGTTCTCGAAAGTTGGTCATACCTTGCGTTGTGGCGCCGCACGCCCCAGATGAAACGCCATGATCTGCAGCATCTGCAGCATCTGCAAGCAATCTCTACCCCATTCGCCGTCTGTCGGGACACCGAAATAGAAACATATTATGTGGGCTCGGACGGTCGAGTACGAGGGCGGGCATCCGAGGAACGTCGCTTGTTAGACGACCATGGCGTCCCACTCCCTACGAAGTATTTACAGCGTCGCTCTACATTTACATGTACAGTACACCTCCCTAGCAGGGTTCTCTCAACTGCTCCGCTCTGCTTTGCCACATGACAATTAAAATATTGCACGGTGGAAGGGTCCATGACGGATAGGGATATCGCCCTAATGGCTAACGTTATGATTTTGAATACGTGGGGTCCAGCTTCAGAGGACGACACTGAATTGGAGCAGCAATACGAGCCATGCAAGGTCAACCGAAACTGCAACTGCACCTGTTTTCAGGCTCGAATCCTTCGAGGCTCACAAGCCAAGTTCAGCTCCTGCTGCGGGTATCGATCGATCGGTCTTGAACATGTGGGGATTGGGGTTGTGGTTGGATTTGGAGACATGTTGGAGACGAGGCATTGCCCTCTCCAGCGCCCTGGGAAAAGGGGGCTTGGACTTACGTAGGTAGGCACAGCACGAGTACGTTGCTCTGACATAAGCCTGAGCTCAGCGTCATCCACCAACGTGGGGAGGTCAATTTCGTCGATATCTCCCCATGAAGGTCTCGTTCTCTCTCCAAGATTTCCCTATTTCTGCGGCACCAGCGCCAACGGCGGCATCATTGCCATAACCACGCCGGGCCAGATAGAGCAGAAACAGAGACAGAGTCACATTCTCGGTACGCATATACAGAAACAGGCACAGGCGCAGACGCAGACACAACTACAAGGGAATATGTTGTGCTACAGTCACTCATCTCCCCAGTACCGAGAGGCTCTGCACTCAAACGTTGCACAGGGCCATCGCAATCGGCCAAGTCCCGAATGCTCGCGCGCTCTTTGTGTCACTGCCTCTTGTACCACCATGTTAAGCTCATTGCTCGAGTACTGTCCAATGCCAGCGCGGACACTGACGCCAGCGCAGCGCGAGCGGCGAAGCTGTCTCAACCTCGCGACGTGATGGAAATTGCCTCACTCAACTCAACTCCAAAAAAAACCACAACCCGGTCCCAATTGGAATTATCCTGCATATGCATCTGCATCTGTATGCACCCTGCCTGGCGGGCCGAGGTCTGCTCTCCGCATTTATCGTTATCGGCCGGCTGCAACGGACCATCGCCCTACCCGTCTTGCCGCCCTTGATGCTGTCAGTCTGCGGATCCCCGGTTCGGTGCTGGATCTCTCATGGCCTTCGTCTCTGTAAGGCCTCCTTCTAATGCAGCATTTTGCGAGGCCCATATCGCATTCTGCATGTGGCACACGAGACGAGGTATGCCTTCTGAGCCCCTATAATCTCAATATGACAGATCGCATGTGCATAGCATGTGTTTCCCGGCACGCTGCCGTTTTGGGAATGCAATCAATGTGAGAGATCGCCGACCCCACGTCCACCTTCTACGAAAGAAGCCCTCAAGCATTCCTATCAGCCATCACCAAATCAACAATCAAAGCATACCCCGCAAAGGGCGCTCAATCACCGAGAAACCTCCTTGGCATGGTGTGGTCCGGCGCTTCTCCTTGCTGTTATGTTACACCTTTCAAGGCTCCCATACCAGATCCCAGATCGGCCTTCGATCTGCATATCAGAGCTGTCGTGTTTTCGACTTCTGCCTGCTTTTCAGCTGGTATTTTTCGGGGTTGGTCTCGAAATGTGTTTGATTTTGATTTGACTTCGGAGGTCTTACTGCATCTTTTTATTTGTCTTACTATCTCCTTGCACTTAACATTTTCCCTCTATTGCCCTCCATTTTCGATTTTCGTGGGCCTCAGCCGCACCTGACTCGCTCTTTCCAGATATTTCGATTTGCCTAAGATTGCCTCGAGCGAGGGATCATCGGGATTCCCGGGCGTCGTTTCTATTACACCATCTGGCGTCACGGCCGGGGATGGGTTGCATGACTAAGGACGGGAACATACAGGCTGCTGGTCAGATTCGATTGAGGAGAAATCCCCACCATGCATACACGTGGTCTTCCACCTAAATTGTACCTGACCATCCAAACCGTCCGCCGTGGGCAGATGATGCGGTGGTACTGTAGTACTGTTACATCGCCCAGGATGGTTAGCGATAAGTAAATCTGTGTAAGACGCAGGAGTCACCCCGCGCTGGATTTTCTCACGAACCTCTCCAATCCACCCCGCATTATCGTTGCATTTGTCGATAAGCAAACAACCCTTTAAACGCCACAACTCCAGCAACTGCAAGTAGCAGTGCGACCCTGACAAATTAACTCGAAGCGCAGAGCATAGAGCTATATTTATTATTTTGCTTTCCCGACAATGGGGTAGTATCCACCCGGCTCGGCCCTCCTCTCGTGTACCTCGAACCCCGATCCTTCCAATTGATTGGTACCATCCCATGTTCCAAAACGCCACACGCCGACAAAGCAAACAACGATCTATTTCGCGGGGTAGAAGATCGTATTGCCGACCAAGGAAAATTCCCCTCTAGGAAAGCGTTACGGAGCCCATTGGAACCATGGCTGGTCTGATGATCACGGTTTCTGCTGATCATCTGATAGCGATAGGGCAGGAGAGGTAATATGGAAGATATCTTGGACGGGCTTCGAATCGTCCAGGAGTTATTGCGAATGGTGACGTTGGGGAGTGGTCGATTTGGACACGCGGCGCCCCCCGCGCGGTCCAGACCCTCGACGTTCCGAACAACCTTATCTCACGTGTCACATTGGTTACTTCGCGCCATGCGTCGAGGTCGTGGAAGCAGGATATGACATGTTGGAAACGCCAGGCTCTGTCCTCTGTTCTGAACTGAGGTAAGGGGAACTGTGCCCCCACGTGACTTTTAGACTTCATGTCTGCCTACCTACCTACCCAGGTACTGCGGACCTTCTGGTAAGCTCGGACTACGCATAGAGATGCTTTTCTTTAAGGTGGGTTGGCATACGAGGAATCTGCTAGTGCAAATCCGCTATACCATTTACTATGCCTTTTCTTTTATCTATATTCCTCGTGTTATTTTATCAACCTTCCTCTCCGCACTTCCTTCTACTTCAATAAAGCAAAAGCCGAGATTATTCGCTATACTATTAAACATAAAACGTGTTAGCTAAGAGCTAGGAGATGCTAAGTTAGGGGAGGTATTTGTAAATAAGACGGCTTAGAGTCCTCTTATGGTAGAATAACCTGTTTTTAGCTCAAGAAAATATAATAGTAATTTATGGTGTTTGTATTTGCTTATTGTTAAGAAAACGTAGTTGTTCGGCGTGTTAAAAAAGTTGAGAATATTTATTTTAGACGTTTATGTTTGAGAGGTGAGGAGTTGAGGAGTGAATTTGATGGCACTATCAACTCAAGTCAACTCTGAATATATTGCTTGAATTCAGCTTTCAACTTTATCCAACATTTCAATTTCCAATCTAATCTGTGAATGATCATCCTCCCAATCCTCATCGTCACTATCTATTGTCATACCTCAACCATCTCCATCGAGTCTAAGTACCAACACAAGGTAAGCTCAATTGTCACTATCCTTCTAGGTTCACGTCACTTTTGGCATTGGCATAAATCTCACAACAAGCTTAATAACTTTCTATTCTATAAAAAGGAAAATTCTATTCTTTAAAAGTAAAACAATCCTAAGCTTGAGTACCTGCGCTCCAACCTATCGCCCATATGCCTAATATGCCCTTCTCTGTCGACAATCGTCACAATCCCTATCCCTTCTTCCTACCTTCCTGTTAGCATCGTTACAAAGAGTTCCATTGAAATAGATGCAAGGTCTACGGAAGACGGACTGGTGACCACAACCGAATATCTCGGTAAGAAGTGAGCACATTTTTCCTGATAGAATGTTTGTAAGGGAAGTCGAAGATATGAAGCGTGCTGTGTGGAGGGGACCCTGGTATATATATATAAAGTGAGTTTTGAGTTGTTGGTGGAGTGCGTTGTGATAGAGTGTTCTGGAGATTCTCAGATAGGAGGGGATTCGGCCCATATTTATGCTTCTCGTCTCCTATGAGGTAGTGATGTTCTTGTGTAAAGGCCATTGTAAGATATTGTTTGTTACATGAGATTTGCTGCACAAGCATAAAGGAGCGTTTACTGTTTATTGAAGACAAGGCAAGTTTCTTTGTGTCTCGCAACCCACAACAGCTTTCAACCTTCAAAGACAATCACTCCCTCCACAATGAACCCTTTCAACCCATCCCCAACAATCTCAACAACCAGCTCCTCAGGCGACGAACCCGACGTCCCTCTCACCATTGCAGCGCGTCTAAGAGCGAGAACACGGAAACATGCTGCTAAACGAAAGGAGGTGATATCGAACTTAAGACAAAGATACAGGGAAGGTGGCAGGAAGCTATTGGGTGTGGTTATCTATACAGCGAAACAAGAAGAAAGAAGTGATAGTGAGGTAATGAAACAAAGAGATGAAGCTGATGACACGGATATCCTCGCAAACACTTTCAATAAGCACATTGGATTCACTACTGGTTCTCATGCTATGTCGTCACAGGAGCGGGATGCTACATCTACCACGCATAGCACTTCAACACCCTCGCAAAACCAGCGTCATAAAAAGCCGTTGCATATACCCAACGCCGCGGTCACCTCTTTGGAACAGCACCACTTTTTACAGCCGGCTTGTCCCGCAACTAAAGAACTCCCTCTCTATGCAACACCAAACGCCTTGAGGAGAAAGCGCTTCAGGGAGGCTTGTGATGCGTTTGAGAGGAAGTATAGAGTTTCGAGAGATGATCCGAGGGTGTTGGCAAGGATGAGGAGTCCCAGTCCTGCTAGTGATGATGATGGGGATATGGTGGGGATTATGAGGGTGCAGAGGTGCTTTAATGGAGGGGATGGTTGTGGGGAGGTTTGAGGACAGGATGGGGGACTCAGGTGGTTATTGGGTACTTTAGATGGATGGATAACAGCTTCTTGCTAGATGTCGAGCAGCGGAATGCTCAATGGGAGATGGCGCTGATCGGGACACGACTCACTCTTCGTGCAGACAGAGTTGTGCCTTCCTCCCACCCCCGTCACTATTTTTACGTTGGAGGATAGATTGTGCGTTCTATATCAGATCGCAGCCCATCTATTACCATCACCCCGAGCATTCCATATCCATTTTATTTCAACTCGCCTCAATTCCTCTCATAAATTCCACACTAAAGGACAAGTGTGAGTTTAGGTTGTCGCTGATCTATTGACCTGAGGGTATTTCTAGTTTGGTTACGGTGTCTGTGATGTCAAGGGTGAAGTTCTTGAGGTTTAACCGCGTATGATTGTTCTGCATCGAAGTTGCTGCTCTAGGATTCATCAGCGATGTGGGCTCCCAATGTTCGATTTATTCACACACCTCTGGGCCTTTCTGTTGTTACTTTACCTTTTTGATTGAATACCAAAATTGAACTAACTCGTTGGCATATTTGCATATCTCTGCTGACATGCAACATCATGGAACCATGAACGTTGAATTACTGACGACAGAGGCAGAGGAGCCCACGGAGTAAGTAACGCCGAATCTGGAGCTTGAGCTATGGATTGAAAATAGGGAGGTTCCATAGCTTGAAACACTTTGGGCAATTTTAGATCGAGCGCCTCTCGACTTTGGGAAAGCGAGTAGTTCTTCATATGATTCTTTTGCCAGTTCCCAGGCTCTCATGAAACCAAATTCTGTCCATCCTATTGGGTTTGCCGGCCGTAATTCAACTACTAGAAGCCTTAAGCCATCCACGAAGCTTTGAGAGCGTAGGGTCCCCATTGCCCTGATGGGGAACATAGCTTCGAAAGACAATTTTAAATGCTCAAGGCTCTCTGAGATCTTGTTTTGTCCTCGATAGTATACGCAGAGGTCTCTTCGAGCATATGGTAGTTCCATCGAATCTCTGAAGTAGCCGTGATCCAGTTGTTCGGGTCCTTCTAATGCAAAACACAAGTCCGCAATGTCAAACATCTCTAAGTTCGAATACACCAATCCAAGCTCCAAAAATAAATACCATTTTTTGATACCAAAAGATACTGGCCCGTCAGGCGGCAAGGGATGCTTCAGAGTCATTTCTATGGCCCTGATACTCTTAATCACATCACGCAGTTCCCCGGCTCCATCCATCTTGGTATGCAACTTTTGTACAGCTGAAATAAGCCTGAGTAGTTGTGTGTCTGGAAGAGGTAGTTCTGGGGTGTAATATTCCACAATGGTCCCAATTAGGAGATACAGAGCTTCATGGTCTCGGTTGAGACTGCCATAAAGGGTTCCAAGGAATAGTTGGAATTTGACTCGCAGCCTAATCTCACCTAGAGGTCTGCAGCCTTCAATTGCTTGCCGATAAGTTGCCTCTGAAAGCTTGAATTCCCCTTGCTTTCTAAAAATTCGTGCTCTGTTGTAGAGACATATCATTGAATTCGTGCTAGAATGTCCGAGTATTCTCCTGCAGTAGAGCTCCACGACAAGAATTGCTACCAAAGCTTGGCTCAGGAGATTCCGCTTTTCGTATTCATTTGCTAATATGTTGAGAGCATGGCCGAAGGCTTTGCAATCTTTTGACTTCTTTCGGCGGAAGATTCGTTCCTCTAAGACTCGCGAAGGGAGAAGTTCCAAGCGTTATCAGTTTTGCAGAAGGAAATGAATTCTATAAATTCTTTCTCCACTGCGGCCAACGAGTTACTGGGGCAAGTGTTACTCTGGAAGCTGCCTTCGGGTGTCGACAATGTGGATATATCTGCTTCGAGATGTATTGAAGGCTTGTCGGCAAGGACCTCAAATGGCGATTCTGGGGATTGTTGCCTATCCGGAGAATTTGGAAACGGGCGGATTCGGTGCTCAATTACTCCATTCTCGTTCAGGTATTCTTCCAAAATCGACTCCGTGAAAGGGATTTCTCGTGCCTGTATCACTGCTGATATTTGAAAAAGTGTTGGGAGTTCGTCATCGCTTGGAAGACCTTCCAACCTTTCCCTTGGATCTGGAACAGGCAATTCTGGGGTCATATAGTCTCCATTCGAACTGACAGCAATTTCCGAGTCCATATGACTACTAGATAAACCCAGATCCGCAATCTCTGGCTCGGATGACTGGGTGTTTGGCACACGTTGAGATTCTATGACGTCTGGTGTGACTGGGAGACGAGGAGTGCCTGGATTATCCTTAGAAGCTACTTCGTGGTCTAGCACGTTCTTTAAAAATGTCTCAGCAATGGTTGTCAGTGCACTGCTTTTAGCAGAAAGGTATTGGGTTAATGGTGAGGGACCAGAAGGCCCCTGAAACGGCGAGGAGCCAGTATTAGAAGCCACCGCTGTAGCGTTGTCCCCGTCTGATGCCAACAGCTCCGAAGGAATCTCTGCGTAATTAGAGCACGATGTGTGATAAGATATGTTTGCAGGTGTTTCTGGGCCATGTTAGTATGTACGAATATGTAAAACATCTGGATCTTGCAACTTGCACGAACCTGCACTCGGTGATACGGGCTCAACATCCTTGGTCGTCTTCCTTCTCTTGAACTGTTCAATCCTCTCTCGTGTAATCGGCGCCTCTCCGTGTAAGATCACAGTCTCTTTGCCCTCTTCTCTGGCCCTCTTCCCAACTTTCGCTGTCACGATGTTCATATCATGGGCGGAGATACTTTTATCAAAATTCCATTCTTTAAGCTTCTGTTTCCACTTGCGCTCACTGTACTCAAACTTTAGCACCACTGTGGTTTTGGCCCATATAGGGTGAATGAACCTTGCTTTGAAACCATGTATCTCAAGAACAGCTCGCATAGTATTCTGCAGAGTATTGTTCTCAGTAATATATATGCGGTAGATTTCCTCCCTAAGTGAGTCCCATTTCTGATCGTTTCGAATTCGGCGGGATGACTTTGGTGGCTCCTTGGTTTGAATGGAAGTTGTTGGAGAGTCACCACACCAGGTCTCTTTTATATCTTTACCTGGCATGGTGTCTAGGTTGCAGCAGTAGCTAAATCAATGGGTTAAAAGAAGATGATGATTGATTTAGTTGCGAAGTGCGAGAAGTTGGGAAACAGGAATGAATTCAACAGAAGATAAAGGTGTCAAGATGCTTAAATACAAGTTGTCGGGCTTGACGAGGCTGCGGCTGTATAATCGACAGGCAGCAAAGTTCTCTCGAAGCGGACCACTGATGCTTTCTAGCAGAAGTGCATTTCAACAATCCCTGGACTTACATGCGCCACCACTGATGCTCTCTGGCAGAAGTACATTTCAATTACACCTGATCTTAGATGTGCCCCTCGCGCAAGCCATGACACGCAGGCCTATGAATTCGTAAAGTAAATTGATATGAAGAGAGCCTTAACTAGGATCAATAAGCATCAACTTCTGTGCATCTCTTGCAAAACGCTCCAATGGTCAAGCTTCATCTGAAGCACTGAAAGGTGACCCATGAGTTACTTCAGTTATAAAACACACTAGTTTTATCGGATTCTCTAAAAGAGAGCAGGTAATTTAGAAAGCTGTTGCGATACAGCCCTTGCGGACCTTGAAAAACCATATACTATAATATTAGTCCAGACTTTGTAGTATTCTTCCATATATACATGATATAGCTAAATGTACATCAGATAGTAAGCCCATCTAGCCCGGGCGAAAGCTGGCTAACGATGACATCGAGGACTAATTTCGCTGAACTATTATACCCGTTAACGAAGCTAGCAAATATTGTTCTAACAGTTCTCTCGGGATTACTAATAACTGCCAAAAAGCGACGCTCAATATACGACTTGACATCCTCTAAACTATTTCCGTTCCCAGTGAAATCAGGACAATACATTTCAATAGGAACCTTTTTGATTTTCGCCTCCAGAATGTCCATTTTCGTAAAGAGGAGGATGATCTGTGATTTCACAAACCACTTCGAGCCAGCAATGGATTCAAACAGCGATAAATCCTCTTCCAGACGGTTACCGTGGAGATCCTCATATAGGCCAAGGTCGTATGCAGATATGTCAACCGCAAAAATAACTATGCTGATGTTCTCGAAGGCATGTATCCACTTTTTTCGTTCACTACGCTCTCCACCGGTATCAGTTAACTTGAAACTAATGCCACCGGATCTCAGTGTGGTGCTATAAAGACCCGTACTTCTGATACGAGCCATGATGACGTCTTCATCTGTCGGGATGTATCCTGGCTCACTGATACGTCTCACAGAGTTGAAAACCCTTTCAGATGCACATTAGTATCGAGAAGTCTCTGAAGGCAGCAATACTCACTATGCAGCAGCGTCTTGGAGTATATATTCATTTGATCTCTCAAAAGTGTGTCTGACCCCCCTATCTTGCCACAGTGCTTCTATTGCTTTACAGACATCTGGAGGGAAGCATCCAGCACCAAGAGCCGAGGGTTGCATCATTATAGTATGAGCATGACTTGTATTGTGGTCATCATTCAGAAGGACCCCGAGCGTATCCATAGCTTCCAAGATGTCTTTCATATTCTGCACCGCATTTGTGAAAACGGCTTCTTGAAACCGTAGACGTTCCTCAATTGTCCAACCTCCTTTGCATAGTGCGTCCATGGATTTGAATAGGGTTGATTTACCGCTGTTGCCACTTCCTACTACTACCACTTTTGGTGGCCGTTCCTCTACCCAGACCTCTGGATCCGGGCCGAGAGCTTCATCCGGTGGCACATCCATGCTGCTATGAACCGTGAAGATTTTTCGTATCCGAGATGTGTTTGAACGCCTTTTCATTCTTTTTGCTTCTAGTTGTTTATCCTTGGCCGCCTTCTGAGATCTTAGTAAGGGTCTGGCAAAATTCGACGCCTGGCCGGGCCTCCCTTCGTCATTTCGCCCTTGAGATTCGAAAGAGAATACAGACGCATCATCCCCTGGCCTGGAATCACTACTCAACATGCTTAGTCGAGAGCTGAACTGATCTACTTCTGTAGTTTGAAGAATAGCACCGTCTGTCTGAAACCATCTTCTAAACCCCGAGAACGCTTGGGGGGATTGGAGTGCTAGTTGTTTGCTTGAAAGGGCCGTGTGAGATGGGCCAGGCTCGGAATTGTGTGGATTCTCTAAGACTCGCCCAGGACTTTTCACAGCCTCAGGGATTGAGTTGAAGCCGCCATGGATATCGCTTGTAAGTTCAGGCAATTTTTCCCTCCGAGTGGCTCTCTGCAAGGTAGACCTAAGTGCAGCCCGGTAGACCCTGGTTGTGACAACCTCCTGATCAAAGTCGAATTCTGTATCCAGAAGGTTAGAATTATCCGTGAGTTTACTCCTCCTCGTATTTTCCGACGCCGAGTCCCTTAATGAGAGTAAGGAAGCTCTATTATCTTCCACGCGCTTGATAATTCGGCGACTTTCATCATCTTGGAGCAATGCGTTGCGCTCAAAAGTAGTCCGACTGAATCGTGTTAGCACTACTCAACTTAAGACCTTGGAACTTACCAATGCAAGGCTGTAAGGAGTAGATTGAGAGCGTTCGCCTGGTTGTTCAGGTGATTTGAGAACTCTTTCAAGTCGGACTCCTCCCACAAAAATTCAACTTTGCCCTTAACGTTCAAACTCCCACTGGTATCACGCTCAAGTTGCGAAATGCGCTCCTCTAGCACCAGAATCAGGAGCTTGCAGCTCTCTAAGGATGTTTTGAGATCCGCAACAACTTGTTCATTCTTGGGCGTGTTGAACAGGCTTGAACCAGCCCACTCTGTAATCTGATTCACAGCAGCTTTGAGAGTGGTTAGCTGTCCGATGAGGAGACTGACAACAAGGCTGGCGCTTCTGTATCGGGATTGGAGGTTAATTAGGCGGCGTAAGCTTTTTGCAATGATATCGCTGATTCCCACAAGCGACTCAGCAAGGCCGATTACTGAGATAGGGTCCATCCTTACTCTCGAAGAGTCTGATATGGTGGTTGAAAACAATGCTTATAATATCTTTTTGCTCATCCCATTGCTGCGCTGGCTGCACAGCCTCAGCCCAGCGCCCAGCCATCAACTACTGCGCCAGGCTGCAGTATGATGAACCAATCGGTCATATCGTTCGTGAAATCGAACACTGGCATTTTTTAAATACGCCTTTTACTAGTTTTATTACACCCCTATTCAAGGTCTACTAGAGTATAGATATAATAGCTTAAGTAGCCATAAGATTGAATATTCTATATCTCTTAGTAAAGCGTTATAAGTAGGTTGTTTACGGATTTGTTTCTCCTTCCGGTGAAGGACGTGAGTATTGAGGCAAGAAGCAGCGGGGAGAAGAAGGAAACAAAATGATTTTGAAATCTTAAGCAGTAAAGCAGGTAGAAAGTAGAAAAAAACTCGAAGTTCCTGTATTATATGCCCCTATCTCCTGCTTGTTAAATTTCTACCTAGAACAAACTGTCCTAGTGCCGTAATTTTTCGCCATGAGACGGGCATTCTAGGATTGGTTTCTGAAGTCTGAACAGAGATAGCTTGTATTTCCTATTTCAGCATATGTGGAATCGCCGTTCCCAAGGTACCTAAGGTAGGTAGGTAGGTACTGTAATATTCAGATATCTTACGAAACGTCCTCAACACTCAACCCCTTCATCTTCCCCTCAACACCAGCATCCAACAACCCCCTTCTCCACTCCCAATAATTCCTCCTAATACGATCATACTTATCACCCAACAACCTCAACGCCGTATCCGCCTTGGCCGTCTCGTCCTTCTCAGCCCAAACATCAGCCAAGAAATCCAGCGCATGGCTACTCCGAACATCCTCGCCCTCTCCACTTTCACTAGGAAGCTTAACAAACTCCTCTGCAAAGGCCTCCAAACTGGCCAACTCCCTCCCCGCCTTCCTTAAAACGCCCCGGATATAATTCCACGGACTCTGATTCTGCGGCGCCTCGAACGTTGCTGCCTTCGCGAACCCAATCTCACGATCCGCAATATCCGCTGGGATTCGTGGATCGTGCGCCGTAGCAGCGCTGCCTGGTGTGCAGTACGCTGGGTCTGAGAAGACGACGAAGAAACGGTGGGACCACGCGCTATTGTTCCGGACGTCGCTGCGGAGGAGCACTTCGATGGATTGGAGCTCGGTGGTATTGAAGAGGTTGAGTTTGCGGACTAGGTATTGCCGGTAACTCCAGACGTGGTAGTTTTTGGCGTCCTGATCGAACATCTGCGTCATGAAGTCGCGTTCGGAGGTCTCGAGGGCGTGGATGGCGGTGGGGTCGGAGGATATGGTCGGGTATAGCGTGTCGATTAGGAGTTGGCGGTGGTGCCAGATTTGGTAGTTCTTCTGGTTCTCTAGAGCTACCTCGTTGACCCATGATAGTTCTTTGTCGATGGGATATTCCAGCGCGAAGAGTGTTGAGGCTCGGTATAGCCATACGGTGTAGTGGGCGGCGTTCATGGATATGATGTGCTCGGTGAGGTCCAGCACGCGGGGGGAATGCTCTTTCGCGGCCATGACGGCTCGGAGGTAGCCCATAGCTGGAGAACAGTGTTAACAAAGGTGTACGAAACGTAGAGAAAATCGGGATGTACCCTCGGCATATTCATCTGAATACGCAATAGCAGCCAAAGCCCCCTCCCCATCATCCTGGGGAATGGGCACTACATCATCCCACCTCGGATCACCCTCATAAATACCCATTTTCTTGCCCTGTAACACTCCTATAAACTTCCTTCTATTCCTCTCGTCCTCTATCTCACCCTCACTATCTTCAATCCCGCGCCCTTTTTGCTTCCTTCGAGCTTTCTCCCTCCTTTCTCTAAACCTAGCACTCTCCCTCCTCAACCCACTTAATTGCCGCTCCTTCTTCCGAAACTGCGCAAACCCCTCAGGAGTATAACTCGCAATCTCCCTGCCCTTGTTATCTCTCCCGAGATCTCTAGGCAGCGGGAGCGGCGTCGGGATCTTTTGCGTCTCGACGGTTTTCAGGAATTCCTTCTGTTGCGCCGCGCCCCACGTCTTCCAGACGCCCGTCTCGAGGAATCGGTAATTCGCGTAGGCCGCCTTTTCAGATGCGGATAGGTTTGAGAGCCCTTTCGTGTCTTTGAGCACTTGATATGGTCGTGAGGCTAGGTATTCGGCTTGGAGTTTGGCGCTGATGGTGGGGTCTGTTTGGCTGCGTGCGTTAGTATGGGTGTTATTCGTGAACTGTAAAGAGGGGGTTTGCTGGGATCAAAATGCTGCTACGTACATTCTTCTGGAGGATCAGGAGCTTTGGGTTGAGCTTTGGGAGCTTTGGGGGCCTTTGGGGCCATTTTATGTTGTGGTGGGGGTTGCGAGCACAAAGGGGTGTTGGAAGAATGCCAGCCCGCAGCCTCGTATGTCGAGAACAATACTAAGCGCCCACAGATTACGAACACAAAGTTAAAGGGGTCGACGGATTGGGACGAGGAGTTATTTACAGGAACAAGCAGCTAGGCTTGTGAAACTAGTGTTAAAACAGATTATTACTGATAACTAAACTGTAAAAACGCATGACGCTCCCTATTTCTACATTGAATTTAATGCCCTCCCTTGTCCTAATCAGCCGGTTTTGTACAGCCCGCTGTTGCCAGCATATATTAGTTTCTAACTTTCTACTCTCCAAAACTTCCAAGCTTCCCGATCCCCACTCTCTCCTTGGACCCCGACAAGCTCTTCAACCCCTTCGATGCCGTCAGCGTTCAAAAACTTATCTTGATCGATCTCTTCACCGCCTTGGTCATCCTCGATTCCGTTCTTGAGTACAGCTGGCCAAAGAACACCTACCCCATCACAACCCAATGTAGTCTCGAATTTTTTAAATCCTTCTCGGTCAAATGTATCTTCTAACCGTTGCAACCTCTCATGAGAGATGCCCGGCTTGAGAAGAGTGATTGCACAACCGCCTCCACCAGCACCGGTGAGTTTTGTCCAGCCAATTCCTTCATGATCAACCAATTCCCGTATCCGTTCAAGTCGAGGATGTGAGACACCTAGAGCGACTAGAAGCCCATGATTAATAGTCATCAATTTTCCTAATTCCTCGAGACTTGATTCTTCGGTACTGTCAAAATCTTCATATCCAATTAAGGCGGCCGCGCCCTCTGTAACTTTATCGATGGCGTTCAATATCGACTCGGTGATGTGAGGGTGTGCTTTCTTCAAAGCACCGACCTTAGCCACCTCTGCTGCGGTAGATTTTGCTTGTTTAGTATCGACAAGAAGAAGAGGAAGCTCGGGGAAGTTCCATAAGGGCTTGACTGTAGGTGGTTTCGAGTAATCATGTCTTTGGAACACGACAGCCTTTCCTTGTGTCGCAACGGTGTTGTCGACCCCCGAGGGATTCCCATGTATGCACATTTCTCCTACAAATGCCCACCTGTTTATACGTTCTACCTGAAGACGCGCCTCTTCAGAAGGTTGATCGGGATGTGGTCCTGAGAGCGTGCGAATTTGCAGCAAGAGGGCCGCAGCTAGACACACCGAGACGGACGCGCTACTACCTAAACCGGCGCCAATTGGTATGGTCGAACGGAGGGTATACAAGCATCCTGGGAATGATTGCGAACCAAGAGATAACAACAAGTATAAAAATGCGGAGGCGGTATTCTGGTGAACTCTGCGTACATCTTCCGGTAATTCCTCCGAGACATTGGCCAGATGCGGTTTCATCGCAGCAACGAGGTCAGGGTCAAGCTCAGTAACTAGGTCGTAATATGACTTCTTCTTGGAAGGGTGAGAGAAAGTGCTCCATGGTAGATCATCGATATCCCAGGTATGCGAGAGGTTGATGTCCGGGAAACGGAGGGAGATGGTCCGTTTGGATTTCGAGAGCGCGGTAACAAGGAGATACGATCGCAATGAGATAGCTGCGGCAATAGCTGCCTAGATAGAATTGAACATGTTAGCATCTGAAGGACGACTGCGAGACCATTCGTCTTTGGTATGTCATCACTTCAACGTACCTTGCCGTGAACAACTGCATGTTCCCCGAACACAATAACCTTCCCAGGCGCGGAAACCATAAAAGGGGGCATCATGGGCGAGGACTGCTTCCGTTTATCCGCCATTGTCCTATGCTGTCGCGAGCTGTTGCCATTGAGCTTCGCGGAGGCCATACCGTTGGTGATACCATTGACACTCGTGTCACCCTTCGTATGGGATGGCATGTTGAGTGATGACGAATCTGATGCGGAGGAGGTGTCAGACGGCGTGTCGATTACTGCCTCTGAGGTGGAAGTATTGGTGGTGCTCGAAGACCGGGAATACGGTTTCTCGTCCTTTGTCTTGCTCTTTCTTCGGAAAAGCCTCCTTGTGCGGCCAGTCATTGCATACCCTCTGGTGCTCTCTCTTAGACTGAGCGCATGGCTCCTCGCGAGGAAGGCGGCGTGAAAGGGGGATATCGGAGGAGATAAGTAGGCAGACAGGTATATAGAGAATGTGCCCTTTCGTACTGTGCCTGTGTCTGTTGATTACGACGATGGGTTTCCCGCGACGAACGAGGAACGATTCCGACCCGGAGCCTTCAGTGCGATTTCCCATTTCCCCTTCTGCGCCTTCCACTTTCCTGTATGGGGGCGATCTAGTCCGGTTCCTTGCCCCATGGGGAATAGCGCTGCATCCCTGGCCGCGCCATCCATTTGGGCGGGATTTGCCAGGTTTAATAGATCGATCGCTATTGGGTGGATGTATATGCGCATAAACATCTGTACATGTACGACGTCAGTGTCGGGGATTGATTCAATATCATATCAGTAAATCAGTAATTGATACTGAAACAGCCTACGCGTAGGAAGACAGCCTGGAGAATATGAACAAAAACACATAAAGTTGCGGAGTACTCGAGTAGTTGGCGATGCACCTAGATAAGTTGATTGATAACAATAAGCCCCTTTTTCATGCTAACAAGCTAAGACTTGCTATTAGGGCCTAGACTTCAACTCTCCAACTCTCTAAGCCGAGCCATTGGCTCTTGTTACTGCCCCAATTACTATTCTATCAACAACTACTACGTACCGCTAGTACCATAGAAGTATACTAGCAAAATCTGCACAATGGAAATCCATCGTATTTGTAATAGTTGGCGGTGACAAGCAGTTCGGCCGAGAGATCGGTTCCCGCGATGAGGTTTGGCGACGAAGTGCGAATTACGTCGGTCCACGGAGTATAGAAAGGATAAAGATGGCCTGCTTCATACGTAGTACTCCGTACATATCTATATGCATGCGAAGTACAGTGTCTCCGGGTCGCCCATATGGGCTGATATAGAAGGGGTAGTATCCACGATGCGTTGGCGAGGCGAGACATTCTTAAGGAAACCTGTAACCGTCGATCGAACTAGTATAGGGTCGCGGTCGGTAGCACTTAAACCTCCAGGAACTTCAAGAACCTTCGGATTAGCAGAGGTTGATATAAGTTGGCATTATACCGCAAGAACGGGAAATAATAAATAGAACAGTGTTATACAGATGAACCCTAGCGACTGACAGCCCAGTCTGCGCGCGTAACAAATATGACTCGAGAGTCAGTGGCCCTCCAAAACTCCCATAGAGATCCCATCCAGTTTACCTATCCAATCAGTCCACATCCATAGCTCCCCCATCAGTGACATCTTCCTCCGTCTCATCCCCAGGAAGTCCCAGCAACGCCTTGTCAACATCGTCAAGATCCTCGTCCCCATCATCTTCAGCTTCGCTGCCAAGACCTAAGATCTCTTTATCCATATCGTCGAGACCCTCTTCACGCTTTGCTGGAGCACTTGTATTTCGACGTCCCTTTTTGGGTTTGGCTGTGCTCTCCGGGGGTCGCTCATCCTCCGTCTCATCATTGCCGGGACGAGCAGCGTGGCCGTTGGCCACAGGAGTTTTGGGGGCCCCCATACGGCCAGTGCCGACGACGCCCAAGTCCTCCTGACCGTCCCAACGATCAAGCCTTCTCCCCATCCTCCGGAACGCAGCAGCATACGCCGACATTTCCTCACCAAAATCATCTTCCTCGCTCGCGAGTTGCACAAGGCCCCCGAAACCCCTTTCCCTAAATGGTGCAGGGGGTTTGAGCAGGCTCTCCTCGCCCTCGCTGTTCTCAAAAGAATCGGGCATCAGTTCTGTCCTCCTCAACGCGCGGAAAAAGGCACCTTCTTGTTTGCGAATTTTTCGGGCGCGATGATGCTGCTTTCTTAGACCTCGACTTAGGATATAGTCAACCCGTTGGTTTCGATTCCGCTCCACGGCCAGTTGGTGTGCTGTGAGGGGTCTAGAGCGTCTAACCGAGACGACAGCCTCGGGTTGCGGTACGGGGGACGACCCTTCAGCAAACTGATGTTTTAGAGAGCCCCTACCCCTTCCACCAATGCGCATACTGCCGCCAAGGGCTCGAGGTGGCGGTGTGGAGCGAGTACTATCAATATCAGATTCGTATTTAGGTCGAATCCGGCCCATCATGGACATCAAAGTTCCGCTCATCTCATCAAATTTTGGCCGTGTTCGACTTATCGAGGCGGCTGGGCTGGGACCGCCATCATCCGGGGGTAGTTGAAGTTTTGGTTTGGGACCCCGTTTTGGTGGGCCTTGCTCAGCTTGAAATGCAGCTTGGTCTGCTTCAATAATGCGCTTCCTCTCCCGCATCTTTGCGTGTCCATAGTCAAGCTCCTCTTGCGTGTCTACGTTTTCCTGCGCTTCTTGCTCCTCCGTTAGCATTTCAAGCTCCGGAACGCCTTGATTTCTGACCTGGACGCCATAGTCAACACCAGCGCCAAATGGGTTCTCCTCAGCGCCCTCCTCGGTGAAGTCGGACTCCAAATAGAACCACATCAACCATAGGAATGCACGCGCCCTTGATACGCTTGATATATTTGTTCCCATAATCAAATCGAAGAAATCGCGAGGAGGCGGGAAATGTAGCTCCGTGGCTTTATGAGCGAATTGTGCAATGACGAATATAAGATTCACTGGATTCGTTCGTGGGACATCCTGTGCCTTGATCTTGTCCAGCGTGTTGGGCTCTGGTCGATCCTCAGAGGCTCCCTTAAGGATCGATTTGAGTCGAGGCGCATCTTGAAGTTGCTTGTATGAATTCGGATCTTGACGTGCTTGTAATGAGGGAATAGCATGGTAGGTTCGGAGCTGTGCTCGCATTTCGGGAAAGACTGCAATAAAACGATATTAGTACATCTAGATTGAAATAAAATAAATCCACGTACAGTTCAACGTAGTGTTCATGCGACCCAAATTCACCAGAAGACAGACCATGGCCATGTTCTTCGCCGGCTCATGTTCCGTCAAAAGCTTATCCCGCAATATCTTGCTGGTCTTGCTACTCCTAGCCATAGCATCGATGTACAAATCCGCAAAGGTCTGTTTGCCGATATTTTCCGGATCGTAGGTATTTGTAAAGCACGCCGTCTCATCTTCGAATATGATCTTGAGGAAGTCGTACTGGATATCTTTTCGCCATAGGGGCTCCCCATCGTCCTTCTTGAGATGCCGCACTTTGTTCCCATGATAAGTTAGGTTATGGATTCCATTTCCTGTCCCGGCCTCCTTGCGCCTCCGAGGGGCACTGGTGGTCGTCGTGGATGGAGCCTCCGCAGGGGTTTCCGTCCTGCTAGGCGTTCTGGCCTCATCGTCCTCCGTCATGTCGGCATTGAGCTTAGATGCTGAAGCGGAGGGGGTGTTCTGCTGAGAATCGGAGTTCTCGAGGACGTGCCGTAACGTGGTTCTCGGATCCAGGCGCGCCGGCGAGGGAGGTTGCGGCGTGATCTGCTCATCCATCTCGGACGCTCTGCCATCCGCCTCCTCAATCGTGGAGCTCGGCGAACGCGACCGTACGCTGGTGTCCGCCATCGTGTCGAGTCTTTTGCTTCATCGACGTAATGATATCATGTCACGTAATCCTTCGCGATTGGAGTGCCTCCCTCCTAGCTGCTGTGTTGGGGCCGTGCGGACAAAAATGGACGTTTGACGGATGAAGGAATTATTGGTTCGTTGTGGCTGGTGGTTGGAGGTTTGGATTGGGTGAGGGCGCGATACGGAGTATCAGGATTTGAGATGTTTGTTGGCTGCTGATTGGAGACCAAACCTCAACCTTGGAGAGCAGCTTTGCTTGGCCTCGCTATTTCTGGCAGCCCTACGTAGCAGGTCAACCGGCCAACCCCCTGAACAACACCTCGTCGAATTGCCCCCCTAATTAACGGCCATTTGCTACGTGGGATTTCCCCAGCTTTTTCACCGCAAACACGACAAAAGAAACATTTCCTCATTCCGGCTGTATCCATCCCGGGACTTTGCCCAGGAGCGTCTCAAGGGTGGGGATCCTCTTTACCAAGACTTTAAGAGCCTTCAAGAAAGCCTGACTCCTGGTCCCATTCAATAGCGGTCCGACATATGCACCCTGAACCCCATTTCTGAGCTATTTCCGACCCATCATGTCGATCCATTTCCCAGCTTCATAAATTTCTAAAGCAGCCATTTCAGCCACCTTTCAGCCATCGGGTGGCCGGGCTTCTGATACGCAGTTTGAATTTTGCAGCCTTAAAAAAGGACTCTGGAATTCTGAATCAGTCACCACCTACCCGGATCCTTTTCAGCCTCGAGCTTCCCCGTGCCCTAGCCGGCATGCGACATTTACGAAGTTGCGAATAAAGTTCCCCTGAGCGTAGAGTGAAGCAACTAACATGCACCAGGGGTTCTCCTAGACCCCTGTTTTCACGTTTTGTGACGGGCAATGGATCCCGCGTGTCTCTTTTGAGTGTTTCGAGATGCTCCTTTGCATCTCCCCTGTCGCCGTTTTTCTCAAGATGCCATGCCATATTCTACCGTGGCCTTGCAGATAACGGCGAAGCCGAGCTTCGGAATACTTGCTGTGTTACTGGACTTTCAAGGGAGTGTTCAGGTTGAAAAAACGTGCGCATAAGCAGCTCTTATTGGGTGAAGTTTATCTATAGTACAAGTAGAGCTGAGGTATTGGCACTGCGGAATACGAGCTTAGAAAATCCTCCAGTTTGAGGAGATCCAAGTTCAACACATCCCATGCCAAGTTCTAGAGTGGTATCCCGAATGCCCGACAAAAAAAAGACCCAAGAACTGAGAAGCGTGATACACACCGGAGACCGAACACATGCTCCTAAAAATTTGCAAGAAGCAGATCCCTCCGTCTAAATGCCCGCATTCTCCACTGGCTGGAATAAAATCATGAAATCTATGCTTTAACCCCCATTATCACACGTGTGTGCCCGAGAAACTGGTCGGAGAGGAAATGGTTCGTAAGGTCGTTAAGTCGTAAAAAGGCAATTAAAAAATCCACGGCCGTTTGGCCGTTTCGTCCAGTGTCTTTCACCCGTGTATTTGCTGGTGATACTCGATTACTAGCGTGAGTAACCACTTCCACTACCACTGCCGTAGTCGTAATACGCTCGATCTCCTTCATCGTAGTATGTCGAGTCTCCCTCGTAGTAGCCGTCTCTCTCGTCGTAAACTGGACCCCGGGAATCCATATCTCTTCTGGATCCTCCTCTTCGGGACTCCGATTCTTTCGCTTTCCCTTTAGTAACAACGTGCTTCAAGGAAAGTGATCCCCACGGAAGGCCAGAGAGCTCGTCATCTGTTCCCATCTCATTTGGATCTGGAGTATTGTAGGAATGTCCGGCATGGACTCGGTTTTCGGCGTCTCTTGCCTGACGTTCCTTGGCGTCTTTGGCCTTATCTCCTACAACGCATTTCTAGTCAGTTTAATCTCAAGTGTAGTTTAAACAGAGACCTACGGAATTTTCTCTGTGCAATTCGATTCTGAACGCGTCTTCTCTCCTCAGGGTCCGTGATATCAGACCAATCGTCCGTCTTGGCAGACTTTGACCTGGAGGATGATGAGGAAGAGTGTTTCCCCTTGGAGGAAGAGCTGGAATGGTATGAAGAGCGGTGGGAGGAGGACATCTCGGTTTCTGTATCTGATGATGATTCTGGGACGACTCGATTCTGATCTGGATCCTCGATTGTGATGCTGGGAATGTCACGAGCTGGCTGCTTTCCGGTGGACTTTTGAAAGGCTTTGTCCTCATGTGACTCTGAGTCCCTATCAAATTTAGTTTAGCTCGCCTAAGACAAGTGGAGGAATTGCTAACATCTACCATGTGAGATTGGACTGGGCGATTTTGTGGTCTATAGACGTTCTTGGGAAGACTGGAGACCATTCGGCGATAAGGMGGCCAGTTGACTAAGAGACTGTTGATCCGAAACAAGAGACCACTTTGATACTTATATAATTGGAATGGAATTTAGGGGTACATGAATAGACAAAAAGGCACATTCGATTGTGGAGAAGCACTTTGCACAGACGGAGAGATTTCCAGAGAGAATGGAGACACTTAAATAGGTTCATGAGCTAAGGTGGGATACATATCGGGAAACCTTCATGTCGATGGAAAGCTTAAGCACCGCCCCCAACCCGACAACTGCTCTGGGATGGGATGGTGGTTCCGGAGAACGTGATGAAGATGCGCATACCACCTTGCACCTTACACCTTACCGTGCTCAAACAAGCCAAACCGGTTGTGGCAACCTTAGCCCTTCCCGTGGTTCGACAAGGCAGCCTTAATCCTAATTGCAAATGCAATCGGGCGTGGTAATTGGCGCAGAGGGCAGATGACTTGGACTGTTGTTAAGCCTTTGGAGAATACGGGACGGAATGCGAGAATCCTGGTAGAGGGCTGCAACGGGGCCACGAGAGCGGTGGGGGGGGGNGGTGAAAGGGGAGGGGGTGGGCCCTGGCCATATTTAGGTTGACGGAGAGATAGCGCGCGGTAGGAAGGGGAGGAAGGGACCAGGAATAACCATAACCATAATATGTATGGATGGAGAGCCTGAGGAGTGGGCACTTGCTTCGTGCTAGGGCTTTGGAAGGAGAAAAAGGAAGAGGAAGAGTCGGGGCTGGGCACCAGGATCTAGGGTCCCCCGTCCTGGAGTTAGAGAGCGATAATGCTAGACATCGATCCTATGATTCAGATTCCGGCTCACGATTCCAGGATTCCAGGACCTGGGACCTAGGACGCGAGTCAAAAGCAAAACATTGATGATTGAAGCTGCCAGAGGACGCGGCAGGCCGTGTAACGCCCACGCAGAGACCACGATGTTCCTGCATATGGATCAGGCATCCACCACCAACTTGCCAGTGAGGACGGTGGCCGTCGTGACTTATGAGTCTTTGGCCATGTCCAAGAGATTGGGTGCGTATAGCACGCGCAGTCATCTGCCCCGATGACGCATACTGGCGTGCCAAGCGGCTGAAGGGCGCGATGACAACAAGTCTGGGAGAGCGGAATATTTTGGAAAGAGGTGGTCTTGGGATCAAGACTAATAGCCCCGATGCGAGGAAGAGCGACCAGGAAATGCCTATTAATTAGCAACATTACCCACCAATGAATCTTGTGGTACCTACAACAGAGGTAGAGAGTGGCTAAAACACGGGCAAACGCACTGCTGGCATACCGAACCGTACCATGCGTACAGCACATGTACAGTACTACTCTGTACGTACGTAGGACTGTACCTACATCGCGGTGGGGCTGGTAGGGCTGATCCCTGGGCTTTCTCCGGAACAGAAACTATTGTATGTAATGTGACGGATATAACGAATTCCAGAAGGACGAGAAGAAGAAGGGCGCTCGCTAGCAGGCAAGCCGAGGTACGACGCGTACAAGTACCTTTGATTGCTGCCTTTGGCACGCGCACATGCCACACGCAAACGCAAGGCCAAAGCCAGAGCCAAAAGCCAAAGCTAAAGCCAATGCTAAAGCCAACGCCAATGCCAAAGCCAAAGCCAAAAGCCAAAAGCCATAAAGGCAGGGGGACACATTGCTTGACTAACAGACCGCTTTGCTCTGGCTGCCAATTCTTAAGCTTAAGTTCTAGCAACGCCCGCTATACCGTTATACGAGCCCGTCTCCAACCGGCTCTCGGCGCTCTCATCCCCGATAGCCAATCTGACTGACAAAGGCCGTGGGGTGTCGCGGCGGGTTGCGAGTCCTGGCGACGTAACTAAGTGTTAGTGCAATGATCCGGAGGTACTGCTACTGTACATGAAGATGTATATGGACTACGTACAGAGCAGGAGGGAGCGAGCGACAGCGTCATAGCGATCCCTGCCTGAACGGCCCTGCGCTGAACCCGAACCGTGAACGCTGGACGTTGGAGCAGGATGAACGCTGGAGCTGAGGCCGCTGAGACCACTGAGACCGCTGCAGACCGCTGGAGCCCAACGGAAACGGCCAAACCACAGGTCCATTCAAAGGTTATTATTAGTACACTAGAGTAATGGTGGGGTATTGTCTCCCCGATTTTCTCCCCAAACCATCCAGTCTGAGCGTCCGCCGAAGCATTTATTATTAATCCCCTTTCCCAACTTGCTTTGGTAATCTCGCTTCGTCCCTATAGTACCATCAGAGACGAAAGCTATGATTCACACGAACGCCAGCTGACGAAAAGTCAAAAGTCTGAATGGCGTCGGATAGGATGGTATACGGTCCCGGCATACCTGCCTCCCTACGTATGTAGTACGAAGTCAGCAATGGGCAAAAAAACAAAAAGGGCAATCAGTCGATTACCCTCTGAGGTGGTTCGCCAAGACCGCCGGGAAGTCATGGAGGAGCAGCTGAATTGATGTTAACTCGGTCGCCAGCGGGGCGATCGTCCCAACCCACGGTGCCGCAGTGCCACTGTCAGTACCTATCCCTCCCGCGTGCATGATCCTGATCCCTCCCGCCATGGGAATTAAAGTAATTAATCGGATGGAGCATTCCTAATTCCTACTATCTTTGCCCTACTGCCCGGGCCGAAATCGTTCTTTCAGCTCAATATGCATCTGCAGCCTTACGACCGAAGGCTTCTGGAATCCCCACGGAATGCAATTTCTCGGAACGCTTGACTGTCAGAAGAAAACTTAAAATACTTCAACTATACATGCGATGCATTGCCTGCAAAACATAATCTTACATTGACGACCTCTCGTGGCCGCTCATGACCTCTACCTGTCGCTCCGTCTCGCCTCTCCTCGTCTCTTCGCTCGTACCTCAGCCTGTCGGCGCTCTCCACCATCAATCTTACGCCCTCTTTTGTCTTCCCACATACCCTCCGTCGCCTCGACCGTGTAATTCAACCTCCCCTTCGCTGGCCGCGCGCTAGGTCCCTTCATTTCGTGTGCACCCTTAACTCGGAAGCCCTTCGGCCGGACGAGCTCCTCTGGCAATACCGACCCGGGACCACCGAATGATGCAGGCACATTGACGACCATTCTATTCATCTTTACTGAAACCCTGCCATCATGTTCTTGTCCGGTCGGTTCAGACAGCTTCACCACGCGTAGCTTTGCCACCCCATTTTCAACGTATTTAAGGTCTCCCCCAGGTCCATATCGTCCTTCCCTAAATTTCTGCCGCCAGTCCAAGAGGTATCGTCGCGATCGGGGCTCCATACCCAGCTCCTTGAGTTCGTCCGAGGTAATAGTGAATAGATAGTTCCACGAACGTATTTTCGAGGCATATTGGCTCAAATCGCGTCCGATGAGTTTAAGGAAGGTTTTCGTATCTGGTACAAAAGGTATTGGCGGTGGTATTGGACCAGGCTGAACGGTTGTGTGAAGACATCGTGCTTGCGAGGATGATTGAGCGAACGAGAGGAGGGACGACGAGATCGGGCGCAATTGCTGCGGTCTGAGAATCATGGTTGGCAATGGCTGCGGTAGGTATTAGCTTCTAATGCGATCAACGCATCCAGGTGACTTACCATCCACCCCTAGGATGCTAATACTCGCTGCGATTGAACGTTGTTGTCGTTAAAATTGGAACTTTTGAGGTTCGGTTAAGGCGCTGCTAGCAAATGGCTGGGTGTACCACGGAATCTTCCGAGGGCCAAGCGCGAATCGAGTCACGTGCTATAAGCTCCCAATTCAAAAGTGGATAGCACGAGATGAACGCCCTCTTTTATGTATGGGTTTTAACATTCCAATTCAAAATAGAAAAAATAATCTACAGTCTTAACAATTGTCCTATAAATCACGATATTTTTGATATTTTCTGGTTTTCAAGGTGATCTCAGTGGGCTGTGATTTAAGGTACCTAGGTACTTATCTGGGTATATTGCCAAGGTATCAATCATCACGCGGTCTTGAACTTCGCTTGTCTATGACCGTCAATTTCGACTAAGTAAGCTTACATTGCATCTTTTCCAGCGTTCTTGTCATCCGCAGATTCGTGACTGCCGCTTGTGCTCCGAATTCATCATTGTGTGCCCAGCCATCCATATGAATATTAAGATGCGTTGACAGACGCAATAGCTGAAGCTTTCAGTTGTTCGATGTTGACCAGTTGATGTCGTGGTGAGAGCTGCTCTGCCTCGTTCCAAAGCCACCCGACCAAAAGTGAAATTAATGTACTTGAAAAAGACATCGCTATCGCGATGACATCCAGTGAGCGATTTCATCCGTTTTATGGCTAGGGAAGTCTTAATGGCACTATCTTGAGGAGATCGTGAAAGCCCAGGGGATGTCGAGAGGACAGGCATAGGACTCACGGTCCGAGGAGCCGAATGATCGACCCAGATAAGCCATTCCTTAACGGCATTGCACGCATACCTCCGTGGATTATAGTAATTTGGTAGCGTGATAATACGGAGGGCCCAAGATCTTCTTCCGATCATCTCAATGTCTGAATTAATTTTGGAAACTGTGTCTTGTTTTCGATATATTCAGGGGTAATAACGTTGAACATGATTGTCAGCTAAACCTTCTCCCTTCAGATCAGGAACAGCGTTGCAACTCATAGACTGCTATCATTGGCCAGAAAATAGTTGACTATGAATAGGAGGGTCTAGCCAGGATTGGGCTCACTCTCTCCCGGGGAGAAGGAGATGGTTGCTATGTTTTGCTTTTGAGACTAACAAGTAGGATTAGATTGTGCTATGGCAGGTGGTGGCAAAGGTTGAAGTCTCGGCCACCGCCCATCTGGATACTATAGCAAACTAGGCACCTACCTAGGAAAGTAAGGCAGCGCAGCAAATGTGGCCCAACCATGCATTTTCGCCGTAATTTATCAGGTACAGTACATCGTCATGTGAATATTTTTTCTCGAACCTGACCTCGAGCACCCTCCCTCTAGGCATTCTCGCTCCTTGAAAGGTGGATTTTCCTGAATAGGGCCGAGTGTTTTTCAGTGTCAAGGTCGGTTGCCCCCACCCCTTTCTACACCTTTTTTGGAAGCGATACCGAGGGGTTTAAGGAGTGCAATAGGTGTTGCAAAATGCAACTTCACAAGTTTCGTCTTCCGCACTAGACGTTAGGAGCGATGGTTCCGCCACCTGTTCTTGGATACGGAGCTTGGGAAATACTCGGCCCAGGTTTTCAATCAAAGACATCGTATAGTCGCTGCTATCATGCTCCCGCCGAGCCAGGCAATGCACAGCTTGTAACACGATATATGTTGCCTATAATGGAGACTTGTGGGGCCTTATTATTATGATTAGCTTGGTTCATGTAAATGTATTGGGCGTAGAATAGGGGAGATTTCGTACGGGGCGCTTATAGATTACGTTAACTGGTTTAATTAATCTTGGATTAAGCTCTCTAGTGACTTAACATCCCAACCATGCGCCTGCCGTATGTCGAAACTTCTATTTGGCCCATGCTCCACTTGACTCTATCGAAAACTCTACTCGGTCCATGCTGCGCTTGACTCTATCGAAAACTCTACTCGGCCCATGCTGCTTGACTCTCTACGAATCAATAACTCTAGGAAGGCCATGCGCTATCCGAGATCCCGGATTATCAGAAGTCCCATAGTGTGCCGAATGCGTGTATTCCAGCTAAGTATCAGAGGTTAGTGAGTTAGTGAGTTAGTGAGGTTAGTGTGGTTAGTGGTTTGTCGGTAGATCGGGATTCTGATGTACGTACCTGCACGGCAACCTTGCATCATCTCATCATTGCCCTTCATGTTGGAGGTAATGAATATAACCTCGGCTCCAAAGCTCGTCCACGTGTCTTTGAGGAGTTTCATGGTATCCGGTCGTCCTCCTCGTTTCTTCGAGTCCCAGAGGATCATTCTCTCTGGCTCGATGTGTTTGTGGATTAGCCCCGTTATCGTTGGTCCAAAGGTATTCTCTTGATCAGAGCCTATCCAAATAAGGAACCTAGCAGAACGTCAGAAGAAGGTTCCTAAAAAGTGCCTAAGAGCGGCGTACCAATTTGGGCTCTGGATGCAAGTGGATAGCGCTGCCCCTATACCGGTTCCCGTGCAGATGCGAATTCCTCTCTTAAACATCGAGGATGCATGCCCAACCCCAGCTATTATATATTAGTGGATGGCTATTTCAGAGATGAGAGAACGAGCATACCAAACTTCAGCTCCCTAGTCCACACGGCTTTCGGTGGATCGGCAACAAGACTCTTCGTAAAGTCGCCTTGAACACCGCAGATCATATAATGATACGGGGATTTCCGGCCCTCGCTAATGATTCCAAAGGCGTGGTACTCCATGATCGAGGTGCGACTGATTCTCCCTAGGAGACCTTGCTGCATCCCGCGGTCGAAACGGATAACGGCGACTTTGGGCGATGGCTAAAATTGTGTGTTAGTCGATTTCGAGGAAGAAACCCTGGAGCGCTGAGAACTCACAATTTCAACTTCCACGGGGACCTCTCGAAGGGTAAGCCAAGGGATGAGGATACTAGAGAGCATGAGTAATAGTAACCAGACAACTAGAGTAAAACGTACAATATTGTCATGAACACGGCAAGCCAAAGCTCCTGTGCGCTGAGTAAAGAATTGGTACCGGCTCTCCATTGCCCACGTGTTATATCATAGGAATTTCCCAAGATCACGAAGGCCCAGGTGGCCTAGTATTTCTTAGTACCGGTCTTGAGGTTGGATTGGGGTGTACATACCGCTAGACCCAGCCATCCAATAAAGCGATGGTGTCTCTCAAATGTGTTATGATGGTAGCTAATTAAGGAGTCAGTTACCGAGATATCCAACATGGAAATTGAGACACTGACTTGCGAACCCATGGATAGGCGCTTAGGACGGAAATGATTATAAGGCAGTTTGTGATTACGCCGGTGACAATCACAGAACTGTGCTGAACGGCGTGATGCCGTATGATGTCGACAATCTTGAATACTAGCCAGCTAAAGACTCTGTTAGTCCTGCTCGCCACTGGTTACAGGATTGACTTACGCAGCGCCAGAGAGTGCGCATCCCGAATGGAGGCCTCCGACGTGTTGCAAAATCGACGTTGCTGCCAGCTTGACGCACACGGGAGCCCACTAATGAAATATTTATTAGCGCCCGTCGTGCGAGTTAATGATAAAGAAAGGAACGCACACTTCGCAGGCCATAGATGGCGATCATGTACAGGACCCGAAGGAACAACTCGTTCCGCATCAGAATGGCGCATAGCAGGTTGCCAAGCACCAAAGCACCGAGATGGTTTTCCGCATAAGGGAACCGCCCGAGTGCAGCCAGGACTATTCCAGTCAAGTTGAGCGATATGGCAAACGTGAAGAACTTTCGGTATGTGTTGAACCAAAGTTGAAAGAGGATCCATCGACTAATCCGTTTTTTTTTTGGTGCTGGTTTCTTAGGTTCTTCCTCAGGTACCGGAGCATTGGTAGGTTGCCTCCCTGCAGGCCATGGCAGGGCCAGTGCTGGTACGCTGGAGGACGGTGTTATGCCCTCATGGACTGGTGAGATGGGATGTATTGACGTCCTCCGGCTTACATGGGCGAGCGGCGGTAAGACCGCCAAGCTCAGGCCTTTCTCGGCGGCATCCAAGTCCTGGCTGTGGCTGCCAGTGCGCGTGGCTTCGCTGTGAGACCATGGTAAAGACATGTTAAGTCCTCGAAACCCAAAAATGGCCAAAACGATACGCAAGTTGGTGGGTTTGACCCGGCCTCTAATAGTCCAGACAGGACGAGACCTCCACGCAGGCCATAGATGGGACAGTGGATATACCGGCTTTTGCCAGGGATAAATAAAACCTCCATCGTCAGATCAATATTTGACGCGAGATTGTTATATTTCGTGCCGCTGGCTACAGTATGCGCTGTTGTCATGTGCAGCTACGTCTAGGTGGCTCTCCCTGCGCGGCTCTAACAATTATTTATTAAAAGCCCCGATTATCCAAATTAATCCCCGGATTCGAAGGCCCGCACACCATATTTTTTAGCGGACCCCAGAGCCTAAAGTTCGTGGAGCTAACCTATCGACTACCCGGACGAGAGGATCGTGAGGATCGCTCTGGCAATACTGGGGTAGTAGACCGATAAGATGGTGCACCGCCTTAGCTTAGAGAAGTAACTTGGACCACGCGTTTTAGAACATATAATGCAAAAAGCTGTAGAACCCCGGACAGAATAATAGACAGACAGTCTTAATAAAAGATGCTCTAGCTTTTCCGAAGTAGATAATATTTTTTTATAGATATAAAATAATGAAATAATACTGGAGAAGATCCTAAAAATGGAGCAAAACAAAGTCAAAATACACCGTTTCCGAAAATTCCGGCGAGCTGCGACTCTAGTACTCCTATGTAACAGCTTACGAGTAGGGGGTTTACTCTTTATACACCCAATAACTCAGCCACCTGGTCACATTGGACTCTTCCCGTCCTAGGGTGGTTTTCACACTCTTAGATACTGCGGCACATTCATCTAAATTTCTAATATCACCTTGGCCGTTGGGTCAAGGTGTAATATCTCATAGTCCTACGCAGATGCAAAGGAGTTTAGGTTCAGGTTCCAAAGGGCCACCCCTTCAACCACATGTTCATATCCTTGGCGTTGCTCACATATTCTTCAACGACCGCCTCCATCACCTGATTCAATGCCCTCATCGCCTCATCGTATAGTTCTGCCTTTATAGTCCCATCTTCTGGAAATAAAGGGCCGACCGTCTCTCTCTTGCGGACGCACTCTAGCAGTTCTAATGCGGTTTTTCAATCCTCAAAATCAGCCACTGTATGACTGTGTCGTATTGCTCTTTTGCCGAAAAGGAGAAGGGTAAGGACACTCTTTAACCCCCCGAGAGTTCGTACGACATCGTACCATGTTTCGTGTTCAAGTCCGCGATAGGCTTAATATAGCTTACCTCGCCATCCAGAAAACAGTTCCGTGCTAGTAACAGTAAGGAATATGCATTTGTTTGCTGAAAGCCCAATACAGCATAGATTTGTGGCATGTCGCGATAAGCGAAGTTGTTAAAGAATACAGAGAACTCCCTTAAAAGTCAACTTGTACCCTCCTCTTTTCCGCGGGTTCGAATTCTTCTAAGTTCGGAAACTTAGGTCGTTCGATGCCTATAAGTTTATAACTCGTGGTCCTGTGTAATCGATAATTTGGGGCTGTCGAACTTGGAAGTAAATAGGGGTTAGGTCGGTTGATTGCCAGTTTATAATGATTAATGCCAACAATTTCGCTCGGGTTGGTAGGGTCCATGAAAATATTCCCAACATGTGTGCCAGAGTGCTAGAGGCATGGTGAGCTGATATAAAGGTTCGCGGGAGGAAGTAGAAAGGGGATTGACTCGAGAAAGTACTGTGGTGCTTCAAGTTTGTTTCCCTTCGATGGCATAAACGTTCCAAGGTCGCTAAGATTAATAGGGGAGCTATTTATCGATGTCCACCAGTAGCGTGATATTCTTCCACTGTTTCCCCTAAGTAGCGCAGCTAGTGCTAATCAGCATAGTTTAATACTAGAATGGGATGGGGGTTTTGCATAGTCCTCTATCGAAGTCCACATTCAATTTCTCCAAGTCATTCCACTCCCGCCCAGTAAATGGATCTATTGCAAGCTTTTCATGATGCTTTATTCCACATATACAGTATTTTCTTGGGCTTTTGGGTTCTAAGGGAAGACTCTCGGAGCAGGAGTCCCCAAGACGTTCCGTGGCTGCAAGAGTTTAATGTTGATAATTGTATAATAATAGACGGCATTCCTCCCCTTTCGCCAAGTGAAAGCGTCAGTCTATTGAAATAGAAACTTACAAAATCTATTGTAGCAACTTCGCTACCATTCGTGAAATGGAGGTTTCTAGCGTCAAGATTTGGGACCTTGGCCACCTTGAATCCCATTATACTTGGTGAGGAGCATAGCTTTGTTAAATCGCCTGTCAGGAATCAGGATACTTCTCGATGCTAATACGTATTCGCACTCTTACTGCATCGGCAACAAGACGCGTCAGTACACTGACATTAATGCAGATATAGCGTTTGTAAATTTTAAACCATTTATCAACGAGAAATCCGATTCGGCGGTGCGTATGGTTGAAAAGATCATCGCTGTATTCAGCTCTAATCAAGTTAATGGTACAAATAATATTTTCCAGGTATCACAAACTCAGCAAGGAGCAGAGCTTTTCGCGGCCTGGACTGGGGTTGTGTTTTTAGTTGAATAATATACTTTGTATACTTGGATTTCGGGCAATTTTGAAAGTACTGTACAAGTCCCCCTATCATATAGACGCCATCCAAAAAAGCATTTGAGCAATAGCTATTATGCAAACGCAAAAGAGTAGGACTTGATAAGAGGGCCCCGTTGTGGCCTTCAATTGCGAATTGCGAAAAGGTGTCGCGCCGTCACCATTAGTGTAGTAGCTGGAGCTTGTAGACTGACTTGTAGCGATGCAGTTAATGCCTTAATGGTGCGAATCCTAAGGCACATACGCAAAATGTCCCATCAGGCTAGTTTGGCGCGTAAGTTGGCCTTGCATATTGCGCATTATTAGGGGGCAACCCCCCTATACTTGACACAATCAATCACTCTTACAGCACCGGCAGTCAGAGCATGCGCCACTACGCTCCATACAACTATACGAAGCCCCTTATTTAACCTCGGTAGCCGCGCTTTGACTTTATCAACCAAGCGCCATACTCGATAAATATAAACTTTTCTTGTTTTTCTTGATATGGGGAGTCTTAATATGGCAAGATAACAGCTTTAAGCACCTGATTTTAGGTAGGCCTGACTGCAAACTCCCGGCGACGCCCTTCCTTCTCCATAAACACTGAAGGAGACTTCCCATCCTAGCCTAAAGCCCCGTAAATCATTACGTTCACTTCTTTACTCCCTTAAGCCGACTTTATACACGCCGAACAGCACGTTTCACCAACTCGTCGCGTATCATAGATCCCGCTCCTTTCCTCAGTCTCAAATATAGCGTTATCACTCCAAAGAAACGATTTCCAGTCCTTGTGCCCCACCACCTATACTTCTTTACAAAGTCGTAGGATTTCTTGGCTTGTTTCCTGTTAATCAAGGGCCTAGGACAGGCAACACCCCGACGGTAACCGAGTGATTTAAATGTGCGGCGCTGTAGCTTGACGTGAACAAGGTATGACTTAATTCGGCCTTATGAGGCGCGTCGGTTATCCTATGAGGTCAAAACATATTCCGTTATTTGTCGAATATCTCTCCGATTTAGGTTTGCAGCCTTAGTCCTTTCTTTCTCTTGGAAGAATCTTAATTGACGATGTATTGAACAAAGGAGCGCTTAAGGCAACTACTTTTGGTGATTTAGCCATCGCCACAGCCCATTCTCCGTATTAACCGTGCGTTTAAGCGTAAAGGAGCGGCCCATTCTTGACCATCTTCATGATTCCGTAACAGCGAAGACGATAGAATAGAGTTATCTATTATTGATTACTTCTACAACTGGTAATTAAAAGCGGATTGTGGGGTTGTGGGGTGGTGGGGTCACGGTAGTGGGTCTCGGCGCGCTGTGGTAGACGTATGGGGTGTTCGGGGAGTAATGGCGCCAGCTCCTACAACATGATCCAACATGATCCTACATGATCCGTTGTTGTACTTTGTATAAGCAGATACGTACTAAATTAATAATAGGTGGCTTAGCAACGTAATTAACCAAGACTGGGAATGATCGCCAAATCCGCCTTTGTTCCGTTACTAGTCTGCGCGAGCGCAAAGGAAGATCGTACGGCATTTCTGGTGCCTACGGTGGGGTAATTACAGAAACATTCATTGAAAAAAAATTTCCTCGATCAACTAAGTAGTGCCACGTCGTCTTTGAAGTAGTTGACGGCCACTGCTGGCGGCGAGACGCCAAGGAAGAACGATCAAGAAAACGAAAGAACAGCGACATCCAACGCTCTAAGCTCTGGAAGGAGGAGTCTTCTCTGCCGGCTTGCTCGCGAGATGTCACACCGCCGGGTGTGATCCTGAAGTAGCTTGAACATGTAGTAGACACATTATTATATCGCTGGAGCCAAGCACAAGCTAACAACTGGATAGTTACAAGAGTCAGCTAGCCCAATGAACTACTCTTAAGAACACCACTATTCTCCGAAAGGGGGTAATACTTCGAAAGATGCAGCAGCCTCCAGATATCATCGAGGCTTTACAGAATACCCATAAAATTCAAGTTGTCAAGGCTATACTCAACGGATAGGAATCCATTTCGACAGCTGATGACAATTCGCTACGTGACGTGCTGGAAAATTTACATGAAAGGGTGAATCTGGGCCCGAAAAGCATATTGATTTGATCAGCTAAGCGCATGCTATTTGACTTAACTCTCTAAGATATTCTGTAGCGCATGGTGAGACCAGACTTGATTGGCTTACTACTATCTGCCTAGGCAGTTATTGCCACTTATTCGTCGATACGAACAAAAATATCATATCACCTTGATGTAATTCCAGTATGGTTACATCCTTCATAAGCCTACCCTATCTTCAAATTTTATAAACAATACTTTATCAACCCAATGTTCAGAAAACAAATCCTCGTCACTTCATCACACACATGCTTCCATGGTAGGCCACCTAAACATTCCACTCTTTTGCCTCAGTGGTCCCTGTCTACTTAGTACTTATTTTATATTAGGCCATAGTGCACGACCATACCATTAGGCGACGATTGTGAATCTTTCACGTTGGAATTCCTCTATAACATCCTCTTCAATCCACAAATCAGGCTCGAAAGTGCCTTGACGGCTAATGACTTTAGCGGCCGATTAGCAATCCGTCAGACATATCGTGATTTGTTCTATGGTTTTAAGCCATTTTCAATGGCCCAAGACTCTTTTTATCAGGTTTGATGAATTCAAGCACATGGTGTCTGAATGGACAGGTAGCGTGGTTGCAGTACGCTGGTAGCCTAGATCGGGACAAATCCTTTAGTGATGCCTTCCATTGGCTTTGACACAGGAAAGTCTAAAATGCTTTCAAGCGTTGATCAAGGGTACTGGTAACCGTAGGAACAGAGAGCCATGCATTCGCCCCCCCCTGGATTCCCTAGCCACTTTAATCCTATTGATCAGAGCTCTTTTGAACATGAACTTAATCACCACTGGCCGGAAATTCATCATCCTTTTCAAAACTGCCCTGTGGACCTGACTCCTATCACGATTGGCAGCCAGCCTGGCGAGCGCAGGTTTGATATTCGTAGTATAGAGAATGATATGATATATCGTAGGATTTTTGGGCCGATCTTTCGAATAGATCCTGTCTAAACTTGATTATATTCTAAACAACAATAATGAATCATTATTAACTTACTAAACAAATAATAACTACTTTAACTTACTACTGCTGTGACCCTCAGCTCCGATATTAGATATGGCATGCGGGATACTATCATGTTAGGCATCCAGATATAATTAAAATAAAGCACAAGGCCACGTTTAATGCACGATATAGTATTTGGGAGTGGTGGATCCCGGATTCTCGGTGCTCTGTAGTCATGACTTATCCTTACTTATTGTAGCTAAATATATATATAGTATTTGTTTCCCACGCGGCTATGTCCTATGAAAAAGTGTAGTTTTTCAAAAATCTTTTGACTTCTCTGATATTTTTCTTGCATGTTCCACTCGTATCCACTCCCCAACAGCCTTTACAAAGCATTTAGCGTACCCTTCGCTAAATTTATAGGGGTCAGAACCCGCAGGTTATAGAAACTTGTATGAGCTGCTACAAAATCGCGAACATCCTGAGATTTATCCTTAGGGCGACCGAATACATTTCAATATATATCTTATATTTGAAATGTATTAGTAGTCTAGTTGCGTTAATATTTAGAAATGAGTGGTTGCTAGGTGAAGGTGGCTTGGGGATAGAAGCGACTACCCCTTTTCCTGATCCACTTAGGAATCTAAACCTCCCCCGAACTCAACGTTCCCCCTTCCCCCTGTCCAATCTCGACCCTATGCACCCGATACTTGTATTCTCTGCCTTTAGCTTATATCCCATGCCACTATATATATGGCATATATAACTTTTTTCAGTGCTTTAAATGATTCATGTTGGGTCATGTGACCTGTAACTGCTGTCTCAGCAATGACCTAACCCGTACGATGTACAGAGTTAATTCTATTCCTCTAACAGGCTTCTCCTATTTAGACTTAATAATACTAATATACACTACACTTGACCATATACCTATTCAAATATGATGGCCGGAACTAAATCTACCGCCGCAAATTACTAAATCTACGCTCACTACAATTCTGACATCCATTTCTTCGCCACGTGATATTGAGTTTTGCAGGCACCAGCGGGTAGCGGCAAGCTAATTTAGCGTGAGGCGATAAGGACTCGATAAGATAATCTCGATTCGCCTCGTCCTGCCTGGAGTGTTGGTGACTTCCTACAACAACTTCTACTCGTCTTACATCTCCGTCCTGCTTCCTCTCGTTCTGTTCAGCAGGCATCGTTCGCCATCCGTTGGAACTTGCAATCTTACCATTGCAATAGGAATACGCAAAATATATGTCGTCGACTGTAATAGCCCGCGCTATAGTCCCCCGTTGAGCTGCAACGTTCAGAATGGCTCCCGCCGAACAGCCCACGCAAGCAGATAGAGATGTCCCAAATGTCATTATTCAGAGCACAACAGGCCCCGTTAATGAAGATTCCCACACTCCACCATCACACTCGGCTTCTACTTCTCTTCAGAATAGTCCAACTATGCCTCCTGGTGCTTGGCGGGACCCTTTGCCGGCTCGTACCGCCCCTAGCTTGCAAGAGCTACCTGATGAGCTGATCGAGCTGATCTCACAACGATCATTGGCATCCGAGCCCTCTAGGAAAAGACGGAAGACAGTATTGGAGCAGGGAATGATAGGAATACCTGTAGCTGCAATCGAATCAGCTGCCAGCGACCCTGAGCTCGACTATATTGTTGTTAAGCAATCTGACTTGGATATTAAATGCTCCGGATCGAAGCTGTCGACTGTTGATATTCCTGCGGATCTGAATAGAGTTTTACCGCGTAATCTCTGGCGCTTTCCCAGGTCCCAGGACCTGGATGGCTCCCGGCACATTGAGATCATCAATGAAACGCGCCGTTGTCTTCTCCGCGCTCCCTTAACGATAGATATGGAGTGTTTTGAAGACGTTTGCCTAGCATTAGAGGTTGATCTTCAATCACACAAGTGGGCGAGAGGACAAGGCAAACTTTGGACCGAACTGGCACTTCAGCTTCTTCGAAACGATGGATATGACACTATCCGAATAACAGTTACAGTCAAGTGGAATATTACAACCTCGCCACTATATATTCGGCAAATCGGTACCAAAATCAAGGCGCTTCCAAAAATTTTAAGCCGGTACTTCCCAGATCCGAATCAGACACAGTCAGGTAAATGGAGTGCTCAGGATTTCTACAACAGCGTGCATACTCCAGATAAAAATGATCAAGGCGCGGCTTCTCTGACGGTGGATGGGCTCGAGGCAGATCTATACCCTTTCCAAAAGAGAAGCGTGCAGTGGCTGCTTAGAAAAGAAGGTGTAGAATGGTCAGCTATCGACAAGAGGATTACCTCTGCGAACCCGATTGAGCGCACAGCCGTCCCGATGTCTTTCTTGCCTGTAGTAGATCATCAAGGTCGGCAGTGCTACGTGAGTCATCTATTTGGTCTGGTCACCTTGGATGTTACACCATTTCGAATCTTGGAGCAAGACTTAAAGGGTGGTATACTCGCGGAGGAGATGGGCCTAGGCAAGACAGTGGAAATGATATCTCTGATTTCGCTCCATCGACGCCCGAAAGAACACAATGACGTCGTCTATGACCTATTTACCGGCCAGAATGTCCGACTGACTTCTGCCACTCTCATCATAGCTCCGCCATCAATCTCTCTCCAATGGATATCTGAGATCAACAAGCACGCGCCACATCTGAAGGTTATGCATTATGAAGGTATTAGGGTGCATAGTGGCATGGACTCTTCAGACCTCCTTGAGAGTTTGGCAACTTCAGATATCGTTATATCAACATACAACGTCCTTGCGGGTGAAATACATTTCACTCAGCTAAACCCAGAAAAGAAGCTACGTCGAGAATCCAAGTACCCGCGACCAAAGTCTCCTCTTATGGCGTTACAATTTTTTAGGGTTGTTATGGATGAAGCACAGATGATTGAAAGTGGCGTAAGTAATGCAGCGGTTGTTGCAAGGATGGTGCCACGAGTAAACGCATGGTGTGTCACTGGAACCCCAGTTCGAAAAGATGTTAACGACCTTCTGGGTCTGCTGGTATTCCTCCGCTACGAACCCTATGCTTCAACGAAGCATATTTGGACGTCTCTCATATCGTCCTATAAACAGCAGTTTCGTACATTGTTTGGAACTTTGGCCCTCCGTCACAGCAAACAGAGCGTCCGAGAAGAACTTAAGCTTCCGGCTCAACGGCGATATGTCATCACAATGCCTTTTACCCCAATTGAGGAGCAGCATTATCAAGAACTATTCAATCAGATGTGTGACGTGTTGGGCCTGGATGCTCAAGGCGCTCCCCTGGTGGATGGTTGGCGGCTAGGTGACCAAGCTGAAGTCATGAGAAGGTGGTTGGTCCGGCTTAGGCAAACCGCCCTCCATCCAGAGGTTGGTGGCCGCAATAGACGAGCGTTAGGTCACAAAGATGGTCCACTCCGGACTGTGGATCAAGTCTTAGAGGTGATGATAGATCAGACGGATCTGGCTGTTAGAACTGAACAGCGAAACCTCCTCACATCAAAATTGAAAAGGGGCCAGCTTTTTGAAAACTCGCCTCGAGTACAAGAGGCTCTTGATATCTGGACGGAAGCAGCAAACGAGGTATCTGTAATCGTTGAGGAATGTCGCCTGCAACTTCGTCAGGAGATCGCCCGAAACATAGCGGATGAAAAATCTCTGGATAAACCCAGCCATTCTACGTCGATGAGCGATTCCGATAGCTCCAGTGAGAAGGAAGAGTAAGTGTGCTAATCCTACGCAGTTGAACCGTTGCTGACCAAGGTGGATAGGGCCGACTTATCATCGCGTCTAGGCACCTTTCGAAATCGCCTTCGCGCTGCATTAGAGATACAGCATATGGCAATCTTTTTCTGTGCCAATGCTAATTTCCAGATTAAGTCGAACGAAGATATGACTCAGCCTGACTCGCCCGAATTCCAGGCTTTGGAAAAGCTAGAGACGGAGAGCTACGAATCAGCCAAGAAACTACGACGGGAGATTCTTCAGGAGGTAAGTCATTTATTTTGCCAGCCAGCACTTTTCTGGCCTCCTCACTATATAGAATTAAAGCGGCAGGCTGGAAGTTCAATGCCCAACAATGTCTCAGCTTAAGGAGGACGTCAACTTCACATAGCCCTAATTCTATGGAGTCTACCCCGGGCGTTTTCCTTATTTTATCCGCAGCGAATCCTCATACCTGAGACAAAAGTCCCGCGCTAAATAGTATTTGTCACAGATATACCGCAAAGCAGACAGGCTTATGAGAAAGATATCGAAAAAAGCTGCCACTCAAACTTTCGTAGAGATTCCCGAGTTTTCATCTAACCCGCCAAAGGGCGGCCTTGAGAGCCGTCGGATCACGGAGCACCTTGATACGCTGGGGTTGGTTTTTGATGCCCAGGCTAATCAGATTGATGAATGGAGAGAGCAAACGATACAGTTCCTTCTGCGACCTCTAGTGGACGAAGATGAAGGTCTTGAAATCACCGGAGACGAATATGAAGAATCGACCAAAACTCAAGATGAAGTCATAGTATATGTGCAAGCTTTGCGAGCTCTCATTGCCGACCGTCATGATGCTCTCACTGGCTTGGAGAATAAGCTGGTAGAACATGAAGTAAAGGTGGCTTTACGTCTAGCAAAAGATGGAGACGGAGCTTTTCCCGAGAAGGCCCTCGAATTGCTTAGTGCTAGGAACCAATTAAAACCAACAAAGGAAATGGGTTCGGTGCGAGGTAGCGTGGGAGAGCTCCGGGTGTTGGCTGCCTCGTTACGTACGGATGCGCAGAATGGCAGCTCCAGAGCGGAAAATGAGCTCTCCATTGTTGAGAAACAACTTAGCGGAACTCAAAAGCAGCTGAGTGAGCAGATCAAGACGACAGCAGCCCTGGAAAAGGAAATTGAGCTATTCACAAGAGTCATGAACACTAGACTTGAATACTACCGTCAACTGCAGCAAATCTCCGACATGGTTGCCCCATATGAAGGACCAAATAATGAAACGGCCCTTGGCAAGATGCTACAAGATGAAGAGAAGTTTGCGCGGAAGGTTGCCGCAGCAAAGACGAAGAGACGATACCTGTTGCATCTGAGAAACGAAGCCACGAACCCAGAAGAACAACGGATATGCGTGATCTGTAGGGAATCTTTCGAAATTGGCGCTCTTACCGTCTGTGGCCATCAATATTGCAAGGAATGTATACAATTATGGTGGAGTGGTATGTTCCAGAATAATGATCCTCCGTTCTCAGGCGTTGCTAACAATATTCCAAGCTCATCGTAACTGCCCTGTCTGTAAGAAAAAGCTCATCCAGGCGGATTTGCATGAGATCACTTATAAGCCCCAAGAGCTTTCAATCCAGGCAGAAGTTCCAGGGCCCCAGGAGCGGGCATCGCCATCAGCGACCTCCAGAAAGTCGGCCATATATTCAGAAATCAGTAAGAATAAACTCGCAGAGATCAAGAATATTGAACTCGACGGGCCGTCATTTACAACAAAGGTCGATACCCTGGCACGACATCTAATATGGCTACGAGACTCGGACCCCGGTGCCAAGTCCATCATCTATTCTCAATTCAAGGACTTCCTTGATGTCCTAGCACTCGCCTTCCAGCGCTTCAGGATTGGGTATTCGTCAATCGATAGGTCAGACGGTATTGAAAAGTTCAAGCAGGACCCAAGCGTTGAATGCTTCCTTCTACATGCACGAGCTCACTCTTCCGGGCTGAATCTGGTCAATGCTAGTCACGTATTCCTTTGCGAACCTCTTTTAAACACAGCTCTGGAACTGCAAGCAATCGCACGAGTAGACCGCATCGGTCAACACCAAGAGACGAATGTGTGGCTTTATCTTGTTGATGGCACCATAGAAGAATCTATCTATCAGCTGTCCGTCAAAAGACGCCTCGAGCACATCGGACAGAGACTTTCAAGAGGGAAAGGTAAAGAGAGAGAGCTGAGCCCAAATGAACTGATCGACACTAATCTTGAGGAGGCCAACTCAATGGAGCTGCAGCAAGCTCCGCTGAATCGTCTGTTGGCAAAGGGTGCGACAGGTGGTGAGATGGTCGAGGAAAAGGATCTCTGGGAGTGTCTCTTCGGCGCTGGCCACCAGAGGCCAGCGAAGCGAAAACTCGATGATATTGATAAGGAGGTAGGCCGACATCTTCGAGCTGAAGCTGCTGAGGTGAGGCAGGTTGTACATTAATAATATTCGGTGCTTATTAATGAATTATGATATATGACTTCATTCAATAAGTATTTTAATACTACGTTCAACGACTTATATTCCTTTAATTTATCTAGGTACCTAGGTACCTTAGGTACGCGCCAAAGATGGTGTTGTAGTTCCCCCTACAGTAAGACGACTAATAATATTTCCTACTTTTTGTAAAATGTATATAGCAAGATAACTAAATATACTTTAGTACGAAGTCTCATAGCAATGGATAAATTTGATAATAGTCTTTTTGATACCTTGTATCATAATAAGCATTGCTAAAATAGGCGTGGTGCCGGGGAACCCCACGGATGTCCCCTATACCCTAGCAAGCGTGATGGAGATGTCTCAAACGCATCCAGAAATCCAGCCTCGTAACCTCCCGACTTAAGCGAAACATTACAACCTCGCCGTTGTCAGCAACAACATGGTTATTGGTTTCCACGCAGCATTAACGCGCATCTCGCTGCGGAGTTAGAGGTTTACAAGTGGCTCAAGCTACAATGCAGCTTTTGCACTGTTATTGCCCCAGCACTACCGCCTATTCGAGAAAGGGTGAAAAGCAGGCGAAATGTCGAACTTCAAGCGCACCGCGGTCACAGGCGGCCCTGGAGCAAGGAGAGATGTCCTTTCCTCCTTGAAAGGGACCCAAATGATCGAAAGCAAGGCAGTACTGCCGGCAGAAATTATATCGACTATCCTCGACTACCTCCCGATCCCCGACCTCATGAGCTTTGCACGCACGTCGAAACGGATGCTGGAGATGGTCTACGAAGACTCGAGATGGGTACAACGGCTAAAGGTTATGGGGGTATGGAATGAACGGGAGGCACGGAAGAGATTCGAGGATGCCATAAAGAAGAAGCGTGAGATAATGAAGGCACGCGCGGAGGAAGATGGGAAGAGAATGGGAATAGGGGTTACTGGAAAGGCTGGAGTCCAGAAGACAAGTACGACTTTATTCGATGCTAGCGCTGAGGAAGAGTGGCAAAAGCGCTCTATGGAAATAGGTTCAAAGCCACCACCGGCGCCGGTGGACGGCTTCGAAACGTTAGCAATATCCACACCCAGCGCCCCAGCCACTGCGCCAATCCAACGCGCACCCATGTTAGAGCCGGAAGCTCTGCTTAATATATTCTCCGGTGTGAAGTCGATCAGAGGTTCTGCAAGACAGGAATACGGAAAGATATATGCGGCTCTGGCACCGTTTTACTATGATCTTGCAAGGTCAAGAAGTCATGTGGACCCTGTCATTTTTCGCGTATACCGAGAGCCAGAGCAACAGGCCCAGATGCTAGCACATTTGACAGTATTTGCTCGCAATGACTGGGCTCAAGGGTGGAGACAACGAGAGGAGAAGCTTGTTACCATGATTGGCATCTTTGAAAATGCGGTTCTACGAGAGTTCGAGCAAGGCTATGAAGCGTGGGATATTGATGGGAAAATGCGACGTTATGCACATGTCTTAGGCGTCCTAAATGGAGGACAAGCGGGTATCGAGCTTTTCGTACAGAAGCATCCTATATTCAATGAACGCATGGGCAGTTCAATGGATTGCCTCAATCAAGCCTCGTCAGATGGGATCGTGTTGGAGCCTTCACGGGAATTTCTAGAGAAGCTTGCCCACAAAATGAACGAGCAAGCTGATGTCGTCGACCGAGTATTCCCGCCCGGCGAAGACGTGCTCCAGATCCTCTTGGAAAAGGTTGGGGAGGATATACTTATGGAGTATGTAACCCCCCTCTTCGATGAGGCCCATGAGCGGAGTATCTCATCTTATCTAATGGCCGTTGCTGGAGTGTTTGAGCAAAGCATGCGATTTGGCTTGACTCTGAAACCTAGCAAGAACTCGGGAGATGACTTTAGAGAAAAGGTCAAATCTGTCATAGCTAGGGTATTCGAGCCTCACGTGGATCTATATCTACAGGAAGAGCTCGATTATTTCAAAAGTCTAGCGCAGGCTGAAGTGGACGACTGGGAGCAAAAGCTCTCCGAACAGGAAGCGACCAAAGAATCGTTTTTTATGGGAAATTTCAACCGACAAGCTGATAAGAAGGATTTCTTGAGCTCGTTCAAGAAGGTGATCATGATGCCTGTCAATGTTCTTCCTAGCTTGCCATTAGCATCACCTTTTGGTGCACCGTTCGCGACTGCTAAACCTACCCCAGCACAGCTGACTGCCAGCAAGCCTGGCCTCCAACCTCCAAGCCCTGCATTGTCTCCAAATCCGTCAAGACCGCAAACGCCAGGGCTGAGCCCAAGGCTGGATGGAACATCCACACCCCTGCCGTCGGAAGCTCCAACGGATGAGCTGGCCGCCAAAGCCGCTCTGATGGCCTCGAGGCTGGAAGGGATCAGATCTTTATTCAGCATTGAGGTCGCACTAGACTTGACGCATGCTGCGAAAGCCAGCATCGAGCGGGCGGCATTATTTGTCCGACTTGGCAGTCAGACAGGAGAAGAGGCACGAGAGCAGTGCGAAGCGATCTTTGTGGTACTTCTCCAAATCCTCGGAGACCGGCATGTTAAAATTGGATTCGACAAGGCAGTTGACCACCTCTCGAAATACAATCCCCGGGAAGTCAGTGAGCATCAGCAGGGCGTTGCTCCCCTGGTGACGTTCTTGGAGCTTGTCAATGTCGGAGATCTTATCTCCCAAATGATAGATGTCTTCTACGAGCAACAGTTGGCAACCACCAAACTTGCAGATCGTAATGACTTCCTCGATCCAGCTGTCAAGGCCAAAAAGAAATTCGAGCAGATGCTCGATGAGCGTGTTGCAGCCGGACTGAATAAGGGCATTGATGTCCTTATGGATGAAGTGGAATATATCTGCTCAACTTTCCAATTGCCCACAGATTACCAACCCGTTGCCGCACCAAACGGCAAAGCGCAAGATTTCGATATCGGTCCCACGAAAGCCGCAAAACAAGTCGTTGAGGTGGTGGAATCGCACACCAAAATGCTGGTCGGCAGCACCGACAAGAACATGCTAGACGTCTTCAACCAAGAAGTCGGACTCCGCCTCTTCACCGCGCTCTGCAAACACCTCAAACGTCAGCGCGTCAGCATCGATGGCTCCATCACGCTCATCTCCGACATGAATCTCTACTTCACGTATATCACCACGTTGCGCAACCAGGATCTGCTAGAGTATTTCAAGGCTTTGAGAGAGCTGAGCCAGATTTATCTTATTGATCCGAAGCACGCGAAGGAGATGGCAGAGGTTATTGCTGATGCGGATCGCTTCCGAGGCATCTTTCGCGCCGAGGAGGTTTACGAATTTGCGGAGCGGAGAGCTGATTGGTATACCGTGAAGAGGGATGTTGAGAGGGCTATGTATGGCATTGGATGTGTCTGCATGTGAGGCTTCCAAAGCGGATGGTGGGTTGGGTGTACGTGAAAGCACTACCAGGTGCAACACACTCATACTTCCTAGACCTCGTAGACTTACAAAACTTAGCTAGTATATAATGTATATATATATCACGAGATCTTGCTGTAGCTGTGGCAAATCATAATCCACTCTGGGAAATTTTCGGACCGTTCTAACGCCTATACGCCCATTTAATGCACCTCTCCTAGAACGCCCTACAAGTCTCCCCTTCCATTCTCTTATTACATTGCCCCAAAATCTAATTTCCGAGCTACTTTCGCTCCTCGATCATCATCTAGGATCCCAGGTCTCCTCTTCAAATCCTCCGCCAGCTTCTCCTCGCCGGCCTTCTTCCTAGGCAAATCCTCCTTTCGCGTAGGCTTCGGTTCCGAGCGCCACCAGTTGTGCATCAGAACCTCCTTCGCCGTAATCCGGTTCCTAGGGTCTAAAACCAGCATTTTCATCAACAGATCCGCACCCTCTTGACCAGTGGTGCCAAACGTAGCTAAATAATGGTCACGAGGTCTTACGGGATTGTGAGGTTCTGGGACTGTGTATTCGGGCAGTTTTGATACGCCGGGCCAGTTCTCTTCAGTTGGCGTGCCGATCGCTTGGCAGATTAGGTTCACTTGGTGAACTTCTGTGTCGCCAGCTATATACGGTGTTCGAATGACGAGCTCGGCGAAGACGAGACCTACGCTCCAGATGTCAACTGCGCCGGAGTAGTGCTTCGCTCCGAAGAGGAGCTCAGGGGGCCGGTACCAGCGGGTTATGACGTTGGATGTCATGAGGCGATATGGATCGGAGAATGATCTCGCAAGACCGAAATCTGCTAGTTTGATCTCGCCATCGCCGGAGATGAGCAGATTGTTAGGCTTGATATCCCGGTGGAGAACGAAGTTCTCGTGGCAGAACCAGATTGCCCGGGATAGCATCCCCATCCAGGCCTTTATATCGGCCGCGCCGTAACGTACCCCTTCCACGTCCTTGATGAGCATTTCGAGGTCGCCCAGAGGGAGGAATTCGAGGACTAAGTTGAGATTCTGGTCTTTGGAGGAGAAGACGGAGAGGAGGGAGATTATGTTGGGGTGGGAGAGTTCTTGGAGGTGTTTTAGTTCGCGGACGGCGTCCGGGGCCATGCCTTCGGTGTATTCCTTTTGGACTTTTATTTTTTTGATGGCGACGAGGGTAGACGGAGAGGAACGTAGATGACCGAGGTAGACATTTGCATAGGTTCCCTCACCGAGCTTTTTGCCTGTAGAGAGAGTTTAAAGTTAGGGTCTGCCGTTTAAGGTAGAGGGGTTAGATATAAAACCGACCTTTTACATATTTCAGCTTTTCATTCTCGTTCATCTGTTCTGCTACATCATTCCCAGAACTGCTACCATTTCTAGCTTGGGCTTGTGCTTCCGGAGTCGCTCCACTCGAGGAGGGGGCAGTGGTTGAGAGCTTGGACTTGGTGGTTGCGGCGCTTCTCTCCCTTTCCCCAGCGCCTGGGATGATAAGAGGTGAGACCGCCATGTTGAGTTGAGGTCCTTGTTGAGACCTTCAAAACCTCAGTAGTTGCGTACTATTGCATTGTTCTGCGGCCATTGACAACTGCAGTGGTGGTAAATAGAGGCCGCGGTCCTTAATTGGCGTTGATGTACAAGTAATTTGGACTCGGAGAGCCTCTCGAGTCTCGAGCTGTGTTCCGAACGTCTTGTCCCTGCAGGGCTGCCACCTTCGGATTAGAGATTGACGAGGCTGAGCCAAACATGTGACTTTGATCACGTGCATTCGTTCTCGACCAACGTGTGGCTGTGCGGCAAGTGTGGCTGGGCCCTTATTCCTGTGCACGTACTTGGCATGATGTCATTGTAGCTTGTCGGTGTCTCACCCGCGATGATTTTCACTATGATGTCAAACATTGTGCCGACCTGGGTAAGCTCCGAGTATCAACTCCATTCGCAACGCAGCTAACACGCAATATCCGGCCCTCCGGCCAGGATCTGATTTTATCGCACGTTATCAGAAGTGGAGATCAGCGCCCTTCCTTGCTTGTGCATTGCAGTCGGCATCCCACGTAAGTCCGACGCGTCGGAGGAGTGAGCTTGCGTCTCATATTCCCTCTCTTTTGAATAGCTTCTTTTTGTATAATATATTCCCATAATCGCATTCCCATCCCCACCCCAACGCTCGCTCAATTTTGGCCCAGCTAAGACTGTCGCCCTAATCAATTACAACCCCGTCGATCATGTGGAGAATATCATACTGGGTTCGTTTCAATCCCCCTCGCTAGCAATCCAAGACCATGAAGATCTACGTCTTGATCTGTCGAGAACACCCCAAAACTAACAGGCTCCCAGATCTTCCCAGTTATCTCCTCCCTCTGCTGGCTCGGGACCCTCCTCGGCCTCCTCATCCACTGGAGCGCCATCGGAAAAATTATATACCCGTCCATGGAACCCGGACAAACAATCGCGTACATTTCCGACGTAGGCGCCGGGAAGCTAAAGCCTCTCTTTATCGCAGGTTCCTGTGTGACCACCATCTTCCTCGATATCGCATTCCTCTCCGGACGCTGGCTGCGCCATCGCGGTCGACTGGCAAGGAATACAACACTGTACGAGAAGGTATTAAGTTGCTTGGGGATATTGTTCGCGGTTGTGGGCACCGTGGGTTTGATCTTATTGAGTATTTTCGACACTCGGCGTCATAACCAGCTGCATCATATTTTCCTGGGCCTGTTTATTGGTGGATATGTCATATCCGCCATTTTTGTATGTTGGGAATACCAGCGTTTGGGAATTAGTAAGAGCTACCTGCCTCCTCCCGTTCCCCTTGAATTAATCGAATCAACACCTCAGACATACTAACTTCATCAATTCAGAATACCGCCAACATCGGGTCCTCCGTATATCCTTCTGGATAAAACTCACCTTCATCCTAGTCGAAGTCGCACTCGCCGTTGCATTTGGAGTCTGCAACCGCAAAAAGGAATATAACGCCGCCGCAGTCCTTGAGTGGACCATTGCTTTCATTTTCACCTTCTATATATTTACCTTTTTCATTGATCTCGCACCTGCCGTCTACACCAAAGGGATGGTCCCGAAATTTGGCACCGGTCCTGCAGAGACGGAAATGCAGATGGAGCAGAATGATGAGGCGGCAGATATTAGTAGGAGAACAGCGGATAGCCAGAGACCATTAGGTGGGAATATGGAGGGTGTTAACGGATCTGCCCAACCGCAACAACCGATTGTCCGACCACAACAAGCGACTAATTTCTAGAGGTTGCGAGAGTGCATGAAAAGTTATCGGCGGAAAAGGCAATAGTAACGATACTATGTGGGAAGACGTCTATTTAATAAACATATGTCGGAGTTTCTAGGAAAGGACAATATAGATGGGCACACATGACTTTACGTACACGAAGTATTGGTTGTACAATAACATATGGGACAAACGGCATACCTTGGAGTTGCGGCATAGCATAGCATACCTAGGTAGGTACCTAGGTAGTTTAATAAGCATAATAAATGATTCGAGCGTTGTTAGTGCCTAGGTATCTGAAACAGCCATCTGAGTGACATTCATCTGATAATCTTAGTCGAATAATCGAGGATGAAGTTCTAGTTTTCATTTTAGTTTGCATTTTTATATAAACTATAGTTATGTAGCGTTACAGTACATTCGATAAATACACACACAAAACACCATATATACCATACCAATAAACAAACGCAGCAACGCCTCCGTTTCCTTATATACCTCTCTACAAACAGAAATTGACGGAAGCTAACTATAAATACAGCAATAACACCAACATGTACTCCTATCCGACCCCAGCTATAGAATAATACTTTTGGCCCCTTCGTCTCTTTCTCCAACTTCCTCAGGAATATGGTTTACTAACTCTGGAAGATTGCTAGATCTCCTCCGTAAACCGAGTTGACCTCGCAGGACTGCTACTCTTAGGCTCCGGGAGTTTTGGAGGCGGTGTAAGACCAGAGATGCCTCGCTCCGGCGACACACCGCTCACATTATCATGGCTGACGAGATCTTCATACATACTGGTAGGCGAACTGACTGGGCTATGGTCGCGTCGTACGGGACTCCTGCCTACCCTGTCCTGATGCTCCTCTGCCTCGGGGGTAGCTGCTGGAGCTGCAAGTGGGGTGACTTTCGCGCTCGCAGTATCAGTTGCAAGGTTTGTACTGCTATTCTTTGCACTTCCGCCGGTAAGTGCTGCTCCGCCTATGAATTTACCTCCGCTGGTTCTATCTGCAGGCTGATTTTCAGCCTGATTCGGAGGTGTATGCGCTCTGCTTAACCGACGGCCGATTTTCGTCTTCAGCCAGTTCTTCATCTTGCTCGAGTCTTCGGAGGTGCCAGACTTTGGCGATTTTAGTGCCGCCTCATCTTTGGCTACAGAACTTGGCCACTCGTCTACGGCGGTAGTAACCCGCTGAGGGCTTGAAGTATCGGCATTTGCCGGCGTAACTAGGGCTTCACTTCGCTCGGGGAGAGTGGCACTAGTTATAGGTTCGCCCTGAGTTTCCACTGGTACGGCGACCGCGACGGGGGCAATAGCGACTGGGGCAGCAGCAGGCTCTGTGATTTCAGGCTCAGTTGCCTCGCCTGTCTTTAGAGATCTCCGCTTCCCTTTTCGCAAGGCCCTTTCCTCGGCTTTGCGGGCTTTCTCCTCTTCTTTATCTTGCACTGAAATCTAGTCAGGTGAGGGATTCTAAAATATATAAGCTAACTTACGTTTTAGCTTGCGATGGATCTCTTTCTCCTCCATCTCGTGGAGCTTCCGCTCCTCCAACTTCGTTTTCTCATGTTCGTGTTCGAGCCTAGAGCTTACGTCCTTCGACATGCGCTTTTCTTCATCCCTGATGTGTTTCTCTTCGGCCTTCCGGGCTTTCTCCTCCTCCTTGTCTTGCTCTGTAATTAAGTTAGCTAATAAGTTTCAAGAACCATAGGTAACCCAGCATACGTTTTAGCTTGCGATGAATCTCTTTTTGCTCCTTATCCCGAATCTTCTGCTCCTCTGCCCTTTTCTTCTCGAGTTCTTGCTCCAACCTCATGTCAGCTTCCTTAGCTTGCTGCTTCTCCACTTTATCATTGATTTCATCTAGTACTGGTTGCACATTCCGGGCCGCAATCTCATCGATTTCGCTTTGGTCGATGAACTTGCCGCCACCAATGTTGACCTTGTTATGATGCTCCATGCGCCGGGTGTCATTCCTCCCCTGTGCCGCAGCTTGTGCTTTGAGCTCCCACTCGCTGATAGTGGACGGAGAAGGTCTGCCAGTCTCGGCCATGACCCTTTCATCGATAGCTTGTAAGTTTTTGGCCACGTTCCGCTGAGCAGCAGCAATTAAAGCTTCTCTGTCATGTTGCCTCTTCTTCGAATCCACCTGGGACAAATTGCTCGAAAACAGAGACATTTGAGCCCGGATCGTATTAGATTGCTTTCTATCCTCGTCTAAATCGCCATCACTAGAGGCTCGACGTCGCATCGTTCCCCTAATCGATAACCTGGATTTTGGGTGCTGTTGCTGATTCTCTCCATAATAGTCTCGATATTCACGATACTGTGCATGCTCATCATGAAGATTTGCTAGACGCTCTTGGGCAAGCTTTTGTGCTTGGATTTGAAGATTGGCGAAGTGGGCTGGGCGATCGCCATCGCTCACACCTGATCCTGAGGGTTGTCGTCCATGAGCTAGAGCTGCTCCCTGATGAGCACTTGACGCAGCATCAAACTGCTTTTGCTGCAAGTTGTACATCTGTTTTGCCATGGTGACAGCGGATGCATGCAGAACACCCTGCCTATTCTGTTCCTCAACTTCGGGGCCAATTGGAGGGTGTGATGTATACATTTCTCGAGGCATAGTGGAGTACGGGACGGATCCACCCTGGGGAGTGATACCAGTGCGCATCTTTGACCTGTGCGCCGAGTTGGCGGCACGCAATGCATTGGTAACGGCATTCGCCTCATCTGGATAAGTTTCAACCTTTTTCGCGGGCATTGGCGTTGACTCTGATCGCCTTCTGCTAGTGGACATCGCGCCCGTAGCAGCCATCAGGGAGCCTTTACGTCCAATGGTAGTATATCCATAATCAAGCTGCGGCGACAATGTCCCTGCATTCTTTAGAGCCTGTGTAGCAGCCGAATTCCCCCACGGGGTTGCCTCAGCCCTCCAAAGCTCGACCTTCGCACCACCACTGTGTGCGAGCACCGCCGCCGCGGATGCCGAAGCTGATGAATCTGGCCGCCAAAGCTCGAATGGTTTCTGATTTGCCCATCCCAAACTCGCGGCTGCCCCAGCGGCGGAATCTGATTTCTTCAAGCCCGCCGAAGGAAAGCTGGGTAAGTCCTGGGGATTTGCGTATTTGAGGGACGCCGCGGCGCCTATCGTATTGTTGAAGTTAGCGAACAATGATCTAGCCAAACCACACTTCAAGAATTCGACGACTTAGTCTGGGTGCTTACCAGCAGATGACAACCTATGATTTTTATCGAGAATCTCGTATGTTCCTCGGGAGGAGCTGTGGGTAGTAGCGTGCGATTGCGATGCGCCAGTATGGCCACCACGGTGAGATGGCGTAGGATCGGGTGGGAGAGGCACGGACGCGGGTGTTACCCGCACGGATTGTGTCTGCGACATGTTTGGCATTTCACTCTCCTCGTGGGGGTGCAATGAAATTGGGTGACTGGAAGTATTATATCGCGGACCAGTTCGTAAGCCGGGGTGTAGTTGAGTAGATGGGTAGTTGCGAAGCTGGGGTCACCACTGGCCAGCTGATGCTTGAGTCGAGTTTATACTTATGCTTTCCGAAGGAGGGGCCTCCGCTCAGAGCATGTGTTGATCTGATGTCATATACCAAAGCGAGCAAACTCAATGCCCTGTCCTGTCCCACGAGGCTTAGGCAATCGTGGACTGAGGTGTGAACGCAAGTAAGGCGTAGTTGTGGGGTGTAAGCGAAGAGAGAGAGGATGACACAGGACAGAGGACTGCAAGCGGACGAGAGAAGAGATAGCAGAGAGAGGAGGAAAGGTAAGACAGAAGGGAAGAGGATGACAAGCAGGAGTAGAGAGACACCACCTTGGCAAGGTCTGATCAGCAATTACCTCTAACCTCAACTGTAGATAACTGTCGCCGTTGCGCTCATCATCAAACTTTCCGCGGTCGTACATCACTGAAATGGGATGAAGGCGACGTCATTACTTCAGCCACAATCAACGTCGCTTCCCGAGCTATCCCGCATGTGGCTGGTGGGACATCTGATCAGCTGACTGTGGTAGCATGTGCACGCCACTGAGCTTACGAATAAGTTAGTACCTCATAGTACGAGTGATGTCGTACTCGTACTCGCTAAACTGACACCTGAGATCTCTCCTAACACCGAATCCCAAGTCTCCCCTTTGCACATACAATCAGTTGTTTTGTTCATGCTCTTTTTACGACGACAGCTCTAGAGCCTCAAGCTTCCCGCTGCAGTACCGGTGTTATCTTACCCCCAGAGCGTAGCTGTTGTTCTTGGTGTTTTGGTGTTTTAGCAGTGCTCATTCCCACTACTCTACTGCAGTCAAAGGTCCGTCCTCCCTGCACTTCTACAATGGCACGACAGGTACTAACTTATTATACTACAGGTTTTGTTTGATATTATATTCTAATACTCACTTTTAATCCTATCTACTAGCATTATTTATCCTGCCAATACAGCTTATTTATTGCACGCACTACCATAACATCTCATTCTCCGCTCACCAGAGTCACCACCTGGTCTCACTTCGGCCAGATCTGGATGAGAGAATCCAAGATCTCTCTACCTCCACCCAACCAATTTCCAGCAGCCCAATCTATGCCGCCACGATTTATCATGTAGAAGTTGCTGGGTGCGAATTGCACGCCGCCTACTATAGGGGGGGAGTACACGCCCAAGATTCGGTGCTTAGAATGCCAGCCGAAACCAACCCTGCACCCCACCCCATCAGCAATTGCTGATACTGCGTACCAGGACTAGTCGACGGCCTGTTGGAGCCAATGTACCATCAAGACTGCCTATTGCATTGCATGGCGATAATCCTGGCGTTGGCGGCGATACTGTTAGCCGCTCCAGCTACAGCATTCATGGCTTGGCCACCCACGCGCAAAGCACCCCGGGTGCCAGCATACGATCCAAATCCTTGGACGAGCTTCTGGCCATGGAACATGGTAGGCAAAACTGCGGACATGAACTTGTACATGGAGCAAAAGGAGCCGATATATCTTACCGGCTGCCATTTTCCATGAACTTGATGAGACGACTTAGGGTTTGTTCTCGCAGTTCTGCGTCGTCGGCCTCGTCCCCGCCTTCCCCGCCTTCCTCGGAACTTTCATCCTCCTCTGAAGCTCCTCTCTTAGCGGCGGTATTATTGGAATCTTCGCGAAGATTGTCTTCCGTGGCGGCACGGGACTGCATTCACCGGCCAGCATTCACAGCATTGCACAGGAGGTCGCCAGTAAAGGCAAAGGGCCGTATCTCAGGTCTCCCGTAGCATCCGGGTCCAAAAAGGCGCGAACGTATTCATATTCGATGAAGTCGAAGCGGCCTGCAAAATAGTCCTAACTCGACACCCAATCCGTACCTGGGTGGCTTGTCGAAAACCCAGCGGCCACTTCATTCGTTAGCCGAGCCATGCTATAGGCACTCACATCTCAAGCCTCTAGTTCTGCCGACCGCTTCATGGTGGTTGGCAGGACAAACGATTAGTCACGTCCCAGTCCGTGGGACATTTTGCCCCGGGTTTGAGGAACTTTTCGAGTTCCCATGAGAATGTGTCCAAGGTAGGGTTTCGCGGAACCAAAGTCTGCTTGGGGGGGGGGG
>NW_022474205.1:4015943-4144665 GCF_003357145.1 Venustampulla echinocandica | reverse complement strand
GGGGGGGGGGCTGTCTACTCCTTCACAGCAATATGCCTGGAGGTACGAACTTCCCCTCCCCCCAGGCGCTCTACAATCCCCAGCATGTCGAGCTAGTCGTACCTGAGAACCAGGACAGGAATCCTCGCACAAAATTTCTGTTGGAAGTACATGGGTTGCTTTCTTTTGCTAGCTGCAGCCCTGAAACTGGTCTGGGATCGGGTCTTTATAGTAGTAGCTCTTTGCACCCGGTGAACGCGTTTGCTCGCCGCCTGCTCCTCTGCTAGATGCAACTACGAACTTCGGATAGTCACTGGGACAATCTGCATGGCCGCCTCTTGACGAACAGCTGGGCGATGACCTGACCCATCTGCATCGGCCGTTAATCTGTGTAACACATCCTGGTGGAGCTTGGGATGGAGTCGTCACACACGGGACTACTAGTGGAGGTTGGGGTAGGTCCTCAGGATACTCCGATGTCACCGTTGATCCCCCAGCGGGTGCAGTTGGAACCACTTCCAACTGCGGGATATTCTACGAAGTGGTCTCGGGTGTTTCATATGCAAAGATTTGCGTACAACACAGTATAACGATTTCTCTATTCGTGGCAGTCAACCCTTCCCTCACCAACACGACCTGTGATTCCGATCTTGTTGCAGGTCTTACATACTATGTTCAGCCCTACCACTTCTGGTATCTGGACCTTTCGAATAGCATCGGCACGCGCCCAACTGACAAGTCGTTCCCCTAGATGGCACCTGCGGGACTTCCTCCTCATTATACACCTGCTTAGGATCTACGTTCGGAAACTGTTGCAGCATATACGACTCCTGTGGATCGACGTCGGATTTCTGCGCAGCCCAAAACTGCCAGACGTAATTTGGCACTTGCGATTCTGCGTCTGGCACTCCTATAAGTACTGACGGGCTCTACGGTCCGTCCTCCTCCAAAACTGCCACTTGTACTAGTAGCGCTCTTGGAACTTGCTGCTCGACTGTCATGAATGGCGGGAGTTCAGCGGCTTACTGTGCTGTTTCCGTCTGCAAACCGGCATATAGAATTTATACAAACGTGCAGCCAATTTCTAGTGATGGTATCTGAGGTAGCGGTTCATCTCTCGGGGCTACTTGTACTGGCGGTGCATTTGGGGCCTGTTACTCTGAGTATGGGAATTGTGGGAGCACCACTGCATTTGGTGGAACTGGCTGTCAAACCTCAGCTGGCATTTGCACTGGATTGGTGGTTTAACAGCCAGTTGTCAACCCTGAATCCTAACCTAATAAAATGTGACTGAATTTGTCCGGAAAGGTGGACTGGGCTGCTTTACCAGTAATATTAGGTGAGTTAAGGTGGGTAAGCATGAGGTGAAAGTGGTAAGAAGGCGAGGAGTGGTGATGGGGGCCTGGGTTAGTGGAATAAGGAAGCTTTTTCGACCCCCTCTCATCACCTATAATCAATAATTTTACCCAAGTTGAACTTTACCTTGGTAGTGTACTTGGACCCTCACAGCTACACGCGTTTTATATCCTCAAGTTTTCAATGCTGTCCGCAATGAAAATGCTATTGCTAATTGGCCAGACTGCCGCCCTCACCGAAATCAAATTACCAACAACACCCGCCACCCGCCACATAGGAATCACTATAAGCTAATTGAATACACCGATACAATAGGGAAACTCCAACTCCTTCTAGATTAAAAACGACAAGCTTAGTCATATCAAATGTTCTCGCTACTCTCGTATCTAAAAAGAAATGCGAGGTCTCGGCTTATGAACGGGGATGGAGTGAAAGAGATCAAAATATGGTTTGCGAAGCCACCATACTAGAAGGATGCTTTGGATCAACACCATTTGCGCCAACTAAGAGGATAAGGAAGAAAACTCTCGACAGCTGCCACCAGTAGAAGAGATATACATTAATCCCAAGGACTGTTCAGGTGGGCGGAAGCCAGCTTGGGCTAGGAACAATTGTTTAAACCACGAATATAGCGATAATAAGTCCTCGAAAAGCTGAGTAAAATACCCCCTAGGAATCATTTCCTGCTCTCAAAGAAACCTTGGCTATTAAGCGTGCGAGGCAGCTAAGTGACTGAATACAAGTTGAATATTGGCAGACCCAGCTAATTTTACCTAGGTAGTTTTATGCTTCTAGTACCCAGCCTCCGGGAAATCCCAGAGCTCAATCTTTCCCTCCCTTTCAATAACTCCTCCATCACAGCTTCCCCGCCCTGTTTCCAGTAAATGTAGAGAGGGCATCCATGAGCGCGGGCGATAATACATCGTATGGCTCCAGGCCCAAAGATCTCAACTTCCAGCGGACATGATCAGCCCCTTTCGGATCGAAGCCCTGCTCAATAATCGAAGAGACGAAAGCAGCGAATTGTGGTTCCTGCCATCCCTTCTCATCTGAGAGCTCCACATGGATGAAGTCGAGTCCCTTGAAGGCATGGTCCTTCTCGATACGACCAAACAGGTGGACGCCGCATTGCTTGCAGGCGTAACGCTGGATGGCGGCTTTTCGGTCAACGACGGCTAACTTGCCCTGGTTGGCTGTGACCTTGAGATTGGCAACGGGCACAACGCCAACGATGGAGAAGAGCGAGCCGGCTGGCTTCCAGCATTGAGAACATCCACACGCATGGTTGTGAAGGACGTCGCCGGTGATGGTCACCTCCACTTTGTTGCTAGGGCAATGGCAACGTAGCTTTCCACCAGGGAAGTTGTTTCTTCCCTTGGTGATACCGTTGTCGATCAATGGATGTAGAGAGACTGACATGGTGATATGTATTGCTTGCGTGCCTGTCTTTGAGGGTTTAGAATTAGGGATGGGTGGTTTTATGTGAGGAGAATGACTTTTAAACAGATTTTAAGGAAACTTGAACTTTTTTTCCGACGAGATCTAGGATATAACATTCGGGTCGTAAGCAGCAGGTGGGGTCGTGTCATCCAGTTGCCATTTCTCCGCATTCTATATATACAAGGTACAAAAACCTAGGTACAAGGTACCTAGTAGTGTAGATCCCGGGGGCCAAGCAGCACTACCCCATACGATAAGCACAACCCCCTCTTTTGCTAATCCCGACAGATGTCCGACGCGGCGTAGTTATCGATCAGAGGAATAACAATCGTCCGTTCGTTGTGAGCTTTGCAAATCGGCAAGTAGAGCGGGGCCATGCGGGATCAACCGACATGTTCGAAGTAGATATGCGAACCCCACATTCAGCAATCAGCATGCTCTATGGCGTAGGACGAGTACGGGGTACTTGCAGAGAGGGGAGAATGCAAGTCCGATCAAATGAAATTCCACGACTCCCCACAGCGCAAAGAGAGTCTAGAAAGAATGATACGACGGCTATCTTCAATAGGAAAATGACGTAAAGCCGAGCAGAGCAGCTGGGGTGGAAAACGTACCTACGTAAAGTCGTGCAGTAGCTCCTTCGTGGGGAATAAGAAGGATTTGAGAGCTCCTTAAACCCCAATGGCGAATCAAGGCAGCGTATTCATTCGCAAAGCATGCACAAATCTAAATCGACAATGGCAAAATTAATAGCACAATTTCAAAGTTCCTTCCCAAGACAAAACTCAGATGGTAAATGTTATTGGTGCTCCGTTTAAGGGGCTCGAAACCATGCTTACTAACCAGCTTAAACCTCTGAGACACTACTTAGTACCAGAGCTAGGAAATTCAAAGACATATAATAAATCAACTACCCCAGTCATACAAATATTCCATATTCCTTTTCTAAGATGACATAATATATTCACTCTAATCTATATCCTGAATTTGAATAGGTTGGTTAGTTTAGCTGTACTAATATTTGAAGGTAGGCGAATAGGAGTAAGTATCGTAGGTTGCGCGACTGCTTGATTTTTGGGCACTTACTAATGTCACGAATACAAATAGAAGTGCCTTAATCAAGGAACCATCTCTCTATTGGACTATAATCGTAGGTACGAAGATATTAAGCTAAAGAGAGAAGGAGAGAGAGTACAACTTTTCTAGGGGTAAATATTCTCTAAGTGTATCATGTGATAAATCACGTGATGGTACACGTGATCGGTTAGTGTGGGTCGGCGCACGTGTCGGGCGTCGTTCCAGAACCGTTACAATTAGTAGATATTAGTTTAACTATTTTATCTATAACTTTAAAAGGTATATAGTAATACTCTAAAAGATGGCTTAAATAATAAGAAATATAATGTACTTCGCTTTAAAATTAAGGAAATATGTATAAATTAAGTCGGGGTAGTAAAATAGATTTCAAACTGAGATAAATACAGATATACGTATTTCTTAATTTCCTAGACGAGCTGTTTAAGATCAAGTAATATACTATCGTTCGTCTATAAGGAGGTTAGTAGTCCGATGAAAGTTTGTAGTAAGTCCCCCGGCACCGAGGGATGTAATAGCGCGTGCTCTTGTATTTACTTGTACTAGATAGACAAAACGGCTATCTATATTTCTGCTCACTAAGGACACATCGTCAATTGACTCGAACGCTTTCGGGTGAGATGGTTTGATTATCCCTGTCAAAATTATACTCGGACGAAATTAGCTTCCTACATTTTCGCTCGTCTTAGGATTACCCCATCGGAGACTCTGCACATCGGATCACCCCCATCGGAAGGTAAACGCATCAACAGGGGTTTCCTCTCGGTAAGTCTAGCATTACTTCGGATTATCCCATCGGGAGAAATAGCCATTAATCGGTGTACCAGAGTTTCCAACAAATCACTAGCAGGCATGGAATATCGTATATATAGTGGGCAACATCTCGCGATTTTGGACCAACGTCCTTTCCAGGATTACATATTTCGTTCTGCCATATAATCACGAATTGCAAATCCATCGAATTCGTCTTGGAAAACCATGGACTTCAAAGAACAAGCTATAGCCCGAGTGCAAATCACAGCCGTTATGCACCGGTATGCCTCGCTAGCCCGAGAGAATTGCGACTGGGCCGAATTGGCGAAGCTATTGGCTCCTGGTGCCATATATCGAATAGGAGGCGGCGTGGAAGTTGGTGCTGGTGACATGAAGGAGGTCATTCGTGGAAAAGAAGCCAAGTATATTCGTCACCATATCACCACGATTGATATTGAATTCACGAGCGGTGTTGAGGCTCACTCAAGAGCGCAATTTTTTGCTGCAACAAACTATCTATTCAACGATCATTGGGGACACTGGAAGGATACATGGCGGAAGCAAAGCGATGGTTCATGGCTCATTCAGGATCGCACCATTGTTACAGAAGGAATGGCCCCAGGTGGTTGGTGTGACAAGGTGTGGGGTGAGGAAGCCCTGAGTGCTTCCAAAGCGGAGAATCCATGATTTCTGGGAACGTGTAGCAACACTAGCTGAGGAAAGCGGATAGATCTTCTGCAGCCTCCGCCTATCTTCAAAGGCTTGAACAATATCAAAACTTTGTACATTCATCAGCTATTCTTGATGTTCGCTCCGTTTGATCGGCCAAAATATAATCACGCCTTGGAGTAAGGTACTCCGCAGCGTTTTATATCCTCCAGGAAACGATAGACAGTTTCACATAGGGGCGAACTTGTGCTTCTGCCATCTTGGAGATGTTTCAAGAATACGTCCAGCATATCGGAAGTACGATGCAGCGGTGTTAACTTCCCATCAGAATCTTCGATACAGGGCAGGCCCTCGCCTTCATAGATAACCCTTCCATGGGCCTCCAAACCTTCGCCAGCAGGATTCAAAGAAATGAAGGGAGCCCTGTTTAACGCTGCCTCGTCAATGCCCGCTGCGCTGCCAGTTGAAAGAAAAAGGCCTATGCCATAACACCAAATGACCAATGCTACGCGACAAGCGGCCAATGGCCACCAGATGGGGCGTACGACATCAATGCCCGACCATTGTAGAATCTTGAAAACCTGCCCAGCATGTGCAATTGCTCTCCTAGCGGCGGAAGATTGTGCCCATTGCTGAAGCTGTGGTACCAAAGGCCTTCCTGATGCATGGCCATCCTTCCCTGCAATCAATTGAACGTCATCATGACAGATGAATAGCTCAATCCAAATTAAATGATATATTAACATACACGATATAGACAACTGGGTTCGACAGCGGGGACCAAAGACGCGGCGCTGCAGCACATGCCACTTATTCAACATGCTCTCCAGCTCCTCCGTACGAAGAAAAGCAGAGCTCATGACCGTATGCGATTTCCCTGAAGCTTCAAGCTGATCATTGAGGGCAAGGAAACGATTGTTAAGGGCATGATCCACGATTTGTGTCTGAATGGTGCACAGCAGAAGACGTAGTTGGAGTGGTGTGACAGCAAGCTTTAAATGCAGAAAGTCATGGCGAAGAAAGAGTTGGTAGAAGGCAGCGAGCGACGGCGGATGCAGCTTAGTAGTTGACTCTCGTTCCATACTGCAGTCATCAATCACAGCTTGCCATTCTTCTTCGCTTTGTGAGAAATATAGCTCATCCGAGGACGGCATGGGGCAGCGAATTCTAGTGTAATGTAAAGTACAGGGTACACCATAAAACAGGCTGATTTCTTGGTCTAGCACGTACCAAATCTGACAAAGCCTTTTTTTTTGGTCAGAAGACGAGATGACTGGAGGGAACCCAATGTAATCATACCTTACGAGTCGTTCCCGTTTAATCCACATAGGCCACGACATATCTAGCTCATCACGGCTACCAAGGCTGTGGGAGGTAAGGGGCTTGTAGTAGCCTCTACGTACCAAAATCTATATCGGTTAATTGTGTACGCGTTGCCCAAGTCATTATACGTACTGCAGTATGGGTACTGTGGAATGCTTCGACTAGCTCTGAGTGTCTCTGAATGCCTGACCATGCACTGAAGATAGTCACCAAGATAAGACAACTAATGGTCCACACGTCGGTGAGGGAAGTCTCGTCTCGTTCTGCGGCCTCAGTGACGGTGACTCGAATGAGATAGGACAATTCCACAGAGAACCTCTGGGCTTCTGAAACCGGGGACATCAGACAACCAAGGGTCAAAATTGAAGTCAGAAATATACCCATATCTTCATAGGGCTCTGGCTTATTCAATCTGGAGTTCATGCAGCTGGTAGGGTGAACGATAGGATAGAGAGTTGAGAAGTTGCGTTGATAAGTCTGGAAAAAATATTGAAGCGAATCGAGAGGAGGGAACTGATGAGGTATGAATCCTGAATAGTCTTGATTCGGCGCTTTATAAAGCATGCCATGTATCCTCGCAGATAAGGCATCTCTGAGCTGCTCACCAACTTGCATTATTGGTAGGCCCTGTGGGATTAGAGGTGGTTTCAACTTATTAATCCGCTTCCAGCTAGAATGATCATGCAAAAACTCGCAAATCTGCAGAATCTTGATTGGAGGCCCCTTCTTGAAGTTGTAAACGAACGGAGAGTTTGAATATGGACATGTATTTTTCTTTTTGACCGCGATCTTTTGTAACCTGTCTGACGTGGCTTGTTGAGGTTTGATATGTCTCTCTACGGTCGCGTTTTCGTCTAGGAAATTATCTAATTGGAAACTCTCCTCTGGCAACCAGAAGAAGTTTGGGAAATCGGGCACCATGGACGGGTCCGCGTCAACAAGGCCCACACAAGATTCGGTCCATGGAAAATACAAATCTCGATATTCCGTATTCAATTCGCGAGCGTCCGCCGTCTCAAATTGCAACGGGGATGCAGCACAGCTAGGATCTAGCTTGGCACTCGAGGCAATGGAAGCCTCTCGCTGGTCCTGGTTTCGTTGGGACAAGTTCTCGACGGAATTTGGTGTGGTAGAATCGTGAGCGAACCATGAAACTCGTCCCAGTGCTCCCGAGTTTGTTTGGTAGCTATCAGAAGTTGACGAATTCCCCAACATTTGTGTGGGTATAATTTCGGCCTGTAGATTAGCTTAGAAATTCCGTAGAGCGTTGATAGACTCACTGGTAGGCCCATTTGTGACACTACAACGGAGGCATGGTCATGCCCATTTATATTTGTCATTGAGGTCATCTCGTCGCTCGGCGAGGGGTCCAAAGAAGATGCGGGCGGCAGTGGACGTCGCCGTCCGCCTAAGATGTTTGGCCTATTTGCACTACAATGCAAGACCTTAGAGACACAACGGTCACAAGGAAGTTGGCCATTGCACCGGACTTTCGCCTTTGCGCAGGAATCGCATGCAATTGAAGTTCTCGGCCTTCGGGATTTAGTGCCGCCAACTTCATCGAGCTCGGTTTGAGTTCCATCAAACTCCTGGTGAGTCTGTTCGTGTCTTCGTAGAACATCACTGCACGTATGGATAGTTAAGGTGCGGTCTTTCCGGAGAAGCATTGGGACGTATTAGAACGAATAGCCACATACCTTCTGCTAAATGCTTGAGAACATGATGAGCATCTATGAAGACGTAGAGCGTTGTCTGGAATGGGTCAGTCAGGATCGTGCTGGCCGGATGTGGCGGACGGGAGAGATGCACATACGCTTTAGCTGATGCCTGTGTAGATGCTCTTTGCGAGAGTAGCTTTGGCTGCAATAACTGCAGTGGAATCGATGACGGGGATTTGACATTTTGGGAGGAGATTATCGGTTGTTGTAGCGCGGCGACACTTGGTCTTTTGATCTGGGCAACTGGCGCTTCGTGATGCAGAAAATGCCGTGCCTTCCAGTCGAGCTTCTGACATTACATGAAGTGCTAAGTTGCCCTAATTCAGGATCTACCACCTATCCATTCCTCGACTCTAGAGCATCCTAAGGTCAGCACTCGATGACAAGTTTACCGGCAGAGTGGCGGAGTGGGGCTCTCAGATAAAAGGTCCGTTGATTGAAATATCGGGATTTTAAGTGCCGCGACGCTACTTAGTCGAGTAACCTGATGAAGTAAGACTTGACCTAGAGAGGACCATGGTAGTTAGCTTACTTAGCTACCTAGGTACCCACGTATATATATATATGCATCTTTAGCATATGCCTAGTATAAGCTTTATGGTAATAAGTACCTGCTTTAATACGAATGCTAGTTACTATAGTATGTAGATATAGCTAACCTTAGGTTCTTTGCATTTAGCTATAAGTATATACCTGGATTTTAAGTTTTCTTACTATATAGTTATATTTGTTTCTCTGCCCCCTCAGAGCTGCAACTTTAACCCGGGGAAAGTGGAAATCCAAGCTATCACACCGATCTCAACCCAGCCATGGGGTAGCGGGCAATGAGGTAGATCATTGCCGGGTTACAGCTCGGCCAAGGTAGAGAAAAGCTCCGTTAGTTGAAAATATCGGCGTTTGTATCGCCGGCACGCCACTTATCTTGGAGCAGACTTAGTCTACCTAGCTAAGCACATACTCGCACTAATATAATATAAGAGGAGTACGGCGTAACTTGAAAAGAACTCAACCAACCGACATTGTGCCGTTTCAACCAACGGAACCTTTCTCTGCCTTGGCCGAGATGTGTGCCCGATAATTGCACCGGTGAATCCCAGCGAACAGTGGCAAAAGTTGGGTCTATCGACTCCAGTTTCTCCCCGCCCCCATCCGGCTCACTCCCTTCAATGGCATGGTGGGGAATCCGGGGTTTCTGTCCCCCCCCCCCCCCCCGCGTATTATGAACGGATACGTCGGTTGAACCCCAACAGCATCGAATCCTAATCTTGTCGGGTCGGGGTGGGGGTGGCGACGGGACGTGCAAGAGACAACAAGGCCAGAATCGCTTCCAAATGGGTTGGTTATGAGCCGCAAAGGAAAGGAATTTTGGTTTGAAGCCAATAAGCAAACCGCGCGGAGATCCGGTTCGACTGTTCTCGAACCCGACGGCTAGACCCAAGACTATATTCAAGTATGATACGGAGTACTGGTGCAGCGGCCCAGATATGTATAAAACTGGCCGAGTTGATTTGTTTCCATCTGTGATCATCTCCTCTCAGCCACGACCGAACTAACGATCATGGCATTCCAATCCCAGGTCATTATTGCTGGAGGGGGTCCTACCGGGCTATTTCTAGCGCTTCGTCTGGTCCTACGAGGTATTCGCGTCACAGTACTCGAGAAAGACGCTGTTCTTCACCCAGCCGTCCGCGCATTGGGATATTTTGGCCCGGTTCACTTTGCACTGCAGCGGGCAGGAATCTTCAATGAAGTTCAGGAAAAGGCGCTCTTCCTTACAGGATTCTCGTGGAGAAAAAGGGCGAAGCAAGATGGGCCTAACGAGAAGCAATGGGGTGACTTGATTGCCGCGTGGAACCCATGGGAGCTCTCTGCCCTCGAGGAAGGAGACTGTGGCTGTGGCCTTCTCTGTCTAGGACAAGACAAGCTAAGAGAAATCATCATGTCGAAATTGATTGCTTCAGATCTTGCGCAAGTTCTACTTGGACATGAGGTTATTGGACTGTCTCAGGGCGAGCATTCAGCTACCATCACAACGGTTGATGTTTCTGGAGCGGAGAAGCAGTTTACAGCCCCATTTGTGATCGGCGCTGATGGAGGTAAATCACGAATGCGAAATTTAATGGGTCTGCCCTTGGACGGATTTACTTGGCCCGAGACCATCATCGCCAGCGATATCTACGTCAATTTCTCTCCACCAAAAGATGGTATGGCAACCGTCTATGTTATCGACCCTGTGGACTGGGCGTTTATTTGTCCTCTCGCTGAAATCAACTACGGCGGATCGAACCTCTATCGCTGCACATTTCCGATGTCGCCAGAAGAGTGCGAGCCTGCCGTTTTCGATGACTGCCTGAAGAAGAAATTCGAGAGAATGTTTCCAGGAGCGCGGCCGTTGAAATACGAACTCAGAAGATGTCAACAATACCGTAGCCACCAACGTCAAGTACCGAATTACCTCGTTGGGAGATCAATCTTGGTCGGAGACGCTGCTCATCTGAACGCGGTAAGAGATACACGTCTTGCAATGCAAAATCAAACTCAGATTAGCTAACACCCTTCTTTCCTGGTAGCCTTGGGGTGGTCTGGGCCTTACAACCGGCCTCCTGGATGCGGACTCTCTTGCCGATGCACTCAATTTCGTAATCAACGATGGCAAGCCACTATCGATTCTTCGGAGCTGGGCAGATGCCCGGCATGCAGTTTTCAAAGATTTCATCAATCCGGTCTCTACAGCAAATAAACTACGATGTCATGACACAAACCCAGATGATCCAAAATCCGATCCCTTCTTGAAAGCCGTTATGGAGCAAGACTCAAGCGCTTTGCAGGAAGTAAATGCCGGACTGGACAGGATGGCGACTGATATGGCGGACATTGTGATGGGCCAATCATTATCGAACCTATAGGAATCGTCATTAGGACGGATCTATTATATCTGGGCGTTGAGTGATATATTAGATCTCGTGCATGGCATGCTTTCGGGTATAAAACGTAGGCCATCGCTGTACTAGCGAGTGTATCGATTAGACTTTCTATGATCTTAAATATCATTGATTATGCATTTCCAATTGCTGTAATTCTATGTCATTTGAGTGCTGACAGACACCCACTAGAGTAGCACGAATGAAGGGCTGGCAGTGGCAACGTGGCCTTAAGGTAGGCTAAGGATCTTAAATATTCGAAAATCATTAAGCCAGTAGCAGTATCCTAATCAGGCGCACACTCTCTAACTTTTAAACCGTACTGTAATTCGTATTATATGACACGGAACACATCACCGAGATATCTCTAGGATAACATCTAGAAGGGTGATTCTACTACTTTGAGCCTTTTAGAGCTCTGGACCGTTGTAATTTACTGTGCAAAAAAGCTTTTCACTTGCTACAAGATGCCGCGTAGGGGGCAGTTCACTTCGCCCAAATGGATGTGTTGCGTAGTCTCAAGACACTACATTATACATGTCCAAAAAGTAGATTATCTACACCTTTAAAAAGGTTAGTAATCAAGAAGATAATATCACTAAAACAGTAGCTCGAGCTAATAGATCATTGGCGCTAGTCGTGGTTAGATTTCTAGCCATGTTGGCCTGTACCATATCTACAGGCTCCTATAAGTAAGAAGCCTAAATAAGCCCTTACCCGTAGGACTACTAACACTATATTATTAACCATCTCCACACATCCAAGGCGCTCTATGCATTTTCGGAGTATACATCAATAAACAAAGAAAAGTAGGAGCTTTTGTATGTGAAAGGTCTTTTGGGCTATTTGAAGCTTGCATTCGGCCAGAAAATTTCTCCCTACTAGTATACTTAGAATGGCCAAACCTTCCTTCCACCAAAACCTTATCTATCTATAAACTCCGTTGCACCTTCTAGCACGGGTTGCCCTGTGCTTCATGGGACGATACCGTCCACTTTAAGGTGTAGGATCTAGTTTCCAACGAGACTGACAACTATCACATCCACTCCAAAGAAATAGTTATTAGACAATAATAGAACACTGTTATATTTGTTTTACAGAAAAAAACCATTCAGAAATCTTTGCTTTCTCCTCAGTGGCGGAAAGCATGCCTTCACCTGTTATTTCCACGAGACGTCATTCTCTTCTCAGGCACACTATCTACACCTTAGCTTTATCGGCTTCGGCAATGCTTTCAACTTCAACTGGGGCATCGATATGCGAGTTGAATGCCTCGCTAGGATTACTTAGAAAACAGGATGCTATTTTAACATTATATTAGAGACCATAAGTGGTAAGTAGCAGTTGGACATACCAATGAAAGCGATAGCGGAGAAGGCACCTGCAGTCACCCACACGTATCGAAACGCAATGAGATACGTCTCTTTTAATGCCACTGTAGCAACGCCAATAATCTCCTCTGTTACGCCTGGGATCTCAGCCAGGCCCGCGAAGTTTGCGGTCACGAGAGCACCGATGAGAGCGCCGATGGATGACTCCGGGAGGCCAAGGGGCAAGGCTGCTGCGGCAATTTTGGGTGCAAGGTTCTGAGATACACACTGGTTGAAAACGGCGTTGTAAACTGCCAGTCCAACCGTGGCACCAAGGTTGCGGACACAGAGGACTAATCCCGTCGCTGTTGATATTAGCTCAGCCGGAGTGGCAAACTGGGCTGCTGTCATTAGAGCTGTCACGCTCAATGCGAGGCCGCCGCCCAGGAAGAGAGGGTAGGCCCAGAAATTATTCTGGGGAGTATTGGTAGTTGTCGTGGCCATCAAGACGAAAAATATTATAAACGAGATAAACGCCGCCATGGTTGTATCACGGAGGGTCTTCGTCTTCCAGCAGTATGCGGCGCCAACTCCGGCGAAAACTATGGATGCAATGAAAGCAATGCCGAAATGTGCTCCTACCACGACCGGGTCCGAGGTGAATAAAATGCTTGTTTCGAAGGGAAAATAATTGTTCGCGGAGAAGAAAGCCAAACCCTCGACGAACAGGCAGAACAGCGCGATTGGGAAGTTTCGGCCTCGGCCTCGGAATAGTCGATGGTGGATCATGCCATCGACTTTGATAAACCATTCGTACAGAACTAGTGCGGTGGTGAAGAAAACGCCAACAGCGAAGGGAGCTGAGACACGAGCGTCTGTCCAAGGGTATGGGTTCTGCGACCATGATAACCCAACACAGAAAAGAGCCAGACCCAACGTCAGCAGAGCATAGCCGATCCAGTCGAGCTTTTTTAGTTTCTCTGTAAATTTCAGCGTACGCTGAAGCTCCCGCAGAGGAGGGTTGTAGAGGAATGCGGTGAGGATTGCTGAAAGCGCAAAGGTCCCTGCACAGATGTACCAGTACGTTCGGAAACCTTCGTGGTTGCTGTTCCGCGTCAAAGCTCCTCCGAGGAGCAGTGAAACGAAGCCGGATAGAGACCCTGACACGTTGACTGCAGCTTGGGCATATGGTCTATAATTTCGAGGCAAGACCTCCGACGTTATTGTAGGGACCAGGGCCTGCGAACCAAATGCAAGACCGCTGAACGTGAAGCCGACAAGTACCGATCCAGGTGAGTTGGCTCGCGAGACCACAATACTTCCCACACAGCCTAATATCGTGAAGAAAATAAGCAGCCACTTTCTACCCCAATAGTCGGCGGCCTGGCTGACCGATGGACTCAGCACAGCCGTGCAGATGGTAATAACCGATGTAAACCAGACAATGTTGCCACTACCTCCCGTGACAGCGGTGATGTCACGAGCTAGAGCGCCAGACCCGACGACACTGCAAAGCTGCGCCACGTAGATCATGTTTACGGCCTGCGAATAAAGTTACAACGGTGAAAGATTATTTCCTTGGACGAGACTTACAGCGACCAATATGTAGGTCTTTGCGTGTACCCGGCCATTGGCTTCTTGTGCATCGACGTTCTCGACGTGGACTACCTGGCCTTGTTCACCCATGGTTGATTATCGCAATATCCTTGCCAATCCTTTGTGAGAGAGAATCGACCTTCGCAAGTTGGTGCGAGGAAGCTGGGGTTTGAATTGGATGTGATGCCTATATATCTGCATCGTGAAGACCGCGGACGTATACAGGTACTTCATAGAGTGCCAGGGGATAAAGTGTGGAGGCCCCAGAACTCCCCGCATTCTTCCCGGTGGGCTGGTCACTAGCTTCCAAACTAATTAAGGTTTCCGTTCCTCTTCGTTCATTTCGGGTCGGTTGGGGTGGGGTTGAACTTTGTAGGTAGGACATACGTAGCACTATGATAGTACGAAGTACCTCCGTATACTTACTCCGTATTAGCTTTACATCGCTCGGTCCTTAAAAGTATAAGTTAAAGATAGTATATTATTCTATTATTTATACTCTAGTCTTATTTAATCTTTAGAATTTACTAATAGGTATTATGGTATTTATTAAGTCTTTTTAGAACTATATTATAACGCGTTATAAGCCGAACCAATCCCTGTGCCATACCACTAAGCCACCTATCAGGGCTCCCCACTTTTGAATCACCTGACTTAGGTGCGGCTGGACAGCAGCCAGATAATAGGTATTTGAGGACTACCCACCCCTTTGCTTTTTGACTCTTCGGCGTCTAGTTCTAGTATTCACTAATATTATATATTACACACTTGGCTATTCGCTAGCGAATCCCTAGAGAACTAGTAATATCAATTGCCTACTGACTGCCCTTCACTAAGATTGCCCAGCTGCGAGATACACAACAGTTTTTTGAATGCGAGGAAATTGCGGAAGAAGAGCTCGGCATATATTTTTCGTCGTTGAGGTAGAACTCACCTGGTAGCTACTAGGACTCACTACTTAATCGGGGGAAGGGTTTCTTGCTGCCGCGCTGTATGTAGACGGGGAAGAATGCCTATGTAATGTCAGAGTTTCGTCTGAACCTGACGTTCTTCATAACCGGGAAATGTTTCAATAACATCTGATCTGCGTTTCCTCCCCAACATTGACTCTGGAGGCGCCTGGTATTACTAATGCTACTTTCTCATTTCCCAAAACTCGCGCCAAGAAACGATAAATCAGGTCGAGACAACTAAAAGAATGAAATTTACCGATTGAACATTGTTCTTTCAGCTGTCTCGAGCGAACAAGGTCAGCAAGTGCCAGAACGTGAGTAGTGTCCCTTCCGAAAGGTTCCATGTTTGCCAGACTTAATTGGCGATCTTCCTGCAAGATGTCTTGGCAGGACATCCTCATGTCTCTGAGTATCCTTAAAACTCTCAAAGATCAGAGCACCATACAGAGATGTTCCATTTTGGAGAATCCCTGAAATTCTCATGCAACACGCAATCACATTAACCTCGCCATATTCTGACGATGCCACATCAAAGTCCTCCATTCCCCATATTGCTGCATAATGCTACAAGTGATGGAATCTCGATAGACTCACAAATCGAATTATGTTACTTCCCCCACATTACTGCATAATGAAACAACGAAGCCATCTTGATATTTCAAGGCGCCAACATACTATGCTGCAACCATGGGCTGCAAGTGAGAGACTCTCCGGCGTTGGACCCCCAAGACGGATCAAACCCCCAAGTGAAGAATAGTAAAGGATCGATAAGTATATAAAGGTAGGAATCTCCCCTCCAGTTTGATAATCACCTCCTTCTGTATTCCTCCAAACTCTTCAAGCATCTTCTGTTCTCACATCTATACACACTTTGTCTGTCACGCACTTCAAAGCTATCTACCAAACCCCTACATCTACAATAGCACCAACAGAGATGAGGCAAACCGGCCCCCCATTGTCCCTAACACAGCCAAACACACCACCGAGTAGCCCGAATCTATCGCTGTCCCAGTGTTTTGTCACCTCGAGCGATGCTGAAGAGTTGGTCAAAGCGGTCACGGACATGCAGATGACCTCTACTTCTGCCCCGAAGTGTACCTGTTCCTATACGCCTCTACCGCCTGATAGTCTACATCTCCCGACACCTGCAAAACTAATTACGATGTAAGATCTCAAAGATCTCTTTCTCAAGGTCCTTGACAAGCGCGCAGAGGAGAACGCCGAGGTCTCTGATAAACCTAAACCCGACTCTCCGGATAGCACCACATCAAAGGAATTGGTGGCTCGCGCCTCGCTAATAGCTTTCAAAGAAGTCGATGAGATGTAAGTTTCTGAACTCACTTATCTATGTATCCACTAACGGACATTGACATGTAGCTGGGATGACAAGGCATACAAGTACACCGTTGTGGAAAGCCCCAAGCCAAAAAGCATTAACAACTTGGATCAATACGTGTTCGTAGTTCGTGGGTGGGTTGGTATATATTCTATTGAAGCGGAATTCATATACTGACAATTTCCAAAGACAAGAATAGTAAAGAGAATACTTATTTTGTTGACGTCAAGTTGTTCATGCTTCGAGACGCTTTGAGGGAGGTCCTCTGTGACGTCCCCGGGATTAACATTTTGGAGGAAAAGCTCTCTGTACGCATCCATTCTTTTGTTGTAAAATGAACAGAAACTTACACTTCTATAGATACAGCGGAACATTCTCTACAACTTCCTCCCTGAGATTGAGTTATGTCGCGACAAAATTGACCTTGAGGACCGAGCAAGCTATGAACACATCAGCCTTCTCATCGACCATATCAAGACATCCTACGCAGACCTCACGCAACGACTTGGTGCACTCCTCGAGGCCAAGGAGATCACTTATGACCTACTCTGGGCTTTTTTCAAAGCAAACACGTTAGTCTACACCACGTGCCCGGGAACGGAAAAGCCAAGGTGCATCAAGTACGAGTCTGCCGCAGAGGAAACTACCCAGAGCGGAGTAGAATACTTCCATATCAAAGGGAGCTATCTGGACTTTGACGGGAAGATTTTGGGAAAGGTTCCGATTGAGACGGCGATTTTGAAATTCGCTGGATCCAAACCTGTCAACTCGCTCGAGGCCTTCCCACTCTATTATCACGAGGAAGAGGAGGCTGTCAAAAAGATGCTTGTCGAATGTGACCGGAGGTTCTGCTCCTTGAGAGGTACTCAACATCGGCAGTACGATGAAACAGCTTTCCAGATGATGAAAGGGAAGCCTCGCAAAATCACTATAAAAGGCAGAATTATGGTAGACTCGGTCAAATTTCTACAGGACAATCCCAACTACGCTCGACCGAGCATTTTCAAGAGCTCCAAAAGTGTCGGCATTTGGCATGATTTGGACGACGAGCCTAGCACGCGGCTTGACGAATCAGCTGTGAAAAAGGGCGTTAACATCAACGAGTTGAGCAAGGAAGATTTTCTGCTCTGCAGTCCTACTGTGCTAAGTTACAGTCTAGAAAATAAGTTGTACTGTAAGATCACTTCACCAGAAACTCTGTACATTCCCACTAACCTCTCCAAAGTGGAGTTCGCTGTCGCAGATATTTCGGAAATCTGCTGGGATGAGTCTATTTTCGGTCAGCTCAAAATCCCAGCCAATTCGAAGGAGCTCATTCAAGCCCTGGCCACCCAGCATTCGAGCCGTGAAAATGCCCACGCATTTGACAACTTCGTCAAGGAAAAAGGTCTTGGATTGATCATACTTCTGTAGTACGTAGACCAGTATCAGGAGCAAGCCTAAAACTAACACGCCCGATAGTGGGCCACCTGGTGTAGGAAAGACAATGACTGCAGAGGCGCTCGCAGAACTCCTTCACATGCCCCTTTTCACAGTGAGTTCAAAGTAGACCTAGCTATTACTGAAACTAATCTAGACAGGTTTCTGCGGCAAACCTCAGTCACAATTCATCAGCAGACCTCGATACGCAACTGTCAAAGATTTTTGATGTAGCTAGCCATTGGAACACCTTGCTGCTCCTCGATGAGGCAGATTCATATCTCCGCCGACGGTCTGACAACTCTCAACATAACGCTCTAGTTTCGGTTTTCTTACGCAAGCTTGAGTATTTTACCGGGATTATGATGCTCACAACCAATCAGGTGACAGAGTTCGACGGCGCTGTACAAAGTAGAATACACATTGGGCTCGCTTATAGCTCTTTAGGGTTTGATACCAGAAAGAGCATTTGGGAAAGCTTCCTAAACAAGCCAAACGCAAAGGGCAGGGTGGTTGGTTTCAAAGGCACTGAGCTCCAAGATCTGGCAGAGCGCAAGCTGAATGGTCGACAAGTAAGCTATCTTCTGTAATAAACTCATGCCTTTTTGTTAACAAGTTTTCCTTCACAGATCAAGAATGCGGTGCGTGCAGCACATGCTTTGGCGGACTTTGAAAAGGTAGACTTGGCTATGAATCACCTGCACAAAGTCCTTGATGTTGGGGCAATCTTTGAAAACGACTTCAAGGGGACCGGTGCGACTGACAATGAGCATGCCTACCATTGACGCCTAGATGGTAGCTTGCAAACTCCAGCGGTGGATTTCGTTCGCCCTCCTTCATCTTACCTAAAATCGCTAATGTACTTCAATTTTGGACTGTTGCATTCTGTTGTTTTGCTGACGTGATGTTTTTGATAAATCGTGTGCGCACAATGGCTCTCAATCTTGCACGACGAAGACATTGCCTGAATCTAGTTAACTAGCCCGTACTGGGACTCATGACTGACCGGGGCTGCGTTCTTCTATCAGTATATATAGGAGTCCCTCCGCTCTGCAGAGTATCTTGTCCACCTTTTTCTTGACATCTAATATTGAACTTCCATGCTGCACCAACTCTGCCTTTCCGTCAAGCACGAGTACGAAGTGACTAAGGCCAGGTCCGCAGATTTATGGGAGAACTGCCGCGAGGTAGTCCTAAGCAGTGTAGCCGTCAGCCTGTTGCCGAACGGAGTCTTTCTAGTAGTATGGCATTGTATAGCGGTGGCCGCTAGGCTAGCGAAGATAATGAATCGCTGACGGGGATGATGACTGAGAGTACTATAACGGAGCCATATCATCCAAATCATGTTACCCACCAGAGAAATGTAAGCTTAATAAAGAGTAATTCTAAGCAAAAGACTGACCAGCTCAAGCAATTTTGGAAATAGAGATATGAAGTGCAGAAGAAGCAGTCTCCCTTTGACGAGGAAGCGCAGCGGATCATATCCTTCCGCCTAATAGCACTATATCGACTAGCCATGTTTAACGCTGGCGCTATCCGCGAGACCAAAATCCGCCAGGTACTCAAACAACTGTTGGGGCCAGGCTGTATACCGAAGCACGACAAACGCAGGCTTCGAAAGCGCTCCCAACATTTGCTCCGGAGGCTGAATAGGACCATGTATGCCAACCAACGGCGTGGAACTCGGAATACTGTATAGTCGGTGCTTCATCCATGCTGTTAGCTCTTCTCTTCGCTTCTGACTGCTAGTGACAGACTTGAAGCACTTGTCGTACTTTAGACATCGAAACGCAAATGGCAACTGCTAGCAAACAATAGGTATGAAGACTAAGAGTAGTAAAACATAGCAGAAGCTGTATTATAGAACCATGAATGAATCATCCATCCTGCCATGTTCCGGAAGCCCACCCGACGCCTAGGGCAACATCAGAGAACGTGACCGGGGATAGGGTGTATGTATGTACTTACTACCTAGAGGAAAACCGCACGGCCTTGTATTATACTCATAGATAATGGTTCGCCATCCAAGGCTCTCACTGCGCGGTGACTTCCAGCCTCTTGGGCCAACTCACGAGCTGTCCGCCCCGCCCCGCGTTGTCCTTTGCAGACAATGAACTACCTCTGTCGACCAACAGCTTGGTCGCTGCGCCATAACCTAGCTCCGCACAGTAATGCAACGGTGTACGTCCAAGATTGTCTTTTGCTGCAGTTTCCGCACCGTTGTCAATCAGCAAGTTGATGAATTCCTTGGAGCCATCTCTTGCAGCTAGATGGAGGGCAGTGACACCCTCCAAATCTGTGGCAGATCCTGCCACGCCCGTTGCCAACAGAAGAGCCGCTGTTTCCTCAGACCCGCTCTTCACAGCCAAATGCAAAAGTGTCTGGCCCTCTGAGTCCAAGTAAGATATGTCTGCTCCGGCAAGGAGAAGCTCCTCAATTGCGTCCGTATGCCCCTCCTTTGAGGCCCAGCATATTGCCGTCTGGTGGTACATGTCCTCTTGTGTTACCGAGGGCCCATGTTCCACGAGCAGGTGTATCACCTCTCTCTCACTGTGCTGAGCTGCTCGTATTAATGGCGTTCTATCGAAGATATCTCGCGATGAGTGATATGTACTACTTTCAAGTAAGTGCCTCGCTTTTTCAATATCCCCGTGTGTGTACGCTGTCGAAAGGAGGTCAACAGTATCGAAGGAGAACTGAGGCGCTCTGCAAGTTGGGCAACCCCCTGTCTCAAAAACAGATTTGGCCATGCAGGATTCGTGCCCCCCAATGTGGACATTCGCACAGAAGCATCACCATCTCTACCCCGATATCTCCATTCTGCAGACAAATCGGACACGGCTCCACGATTGTCGAGTCATTAATGATCTTCCGGTTAACCGAGCTGTCGGGAAGTTTGGTGATACTGTCACGATATGTGCTCCGCAAGGCACTAGTATCAAAAATGCATTCCATCACTATACTGTCTGTCGGACTTGAGATTGAACATACACGCTAGTTGAATTTAATGCAATTGTAGGTAGCGTTAGCTCGTGAACGATGTGCGCGGGAATGGTGTACCGGGAATGACTCATTCAGTGTCGAACAGGTAGAAACAGAGAGATGACGAAAGCTTGGAATTCTTCACCCCGCTAAATCAAGGGTTGATGAATGACTCGCCAAGCTAAATATACGGGACGGGTAATGTTTGTTCCACAGTATTGGCATCTCTGACAACAACCTCTTTCAAATATCAGCAAATCACTTCACACTGCTCGAGGTGAGGTAAACGGTAGGCAGGAGTCGTGATGGAGAGTTTTCTGATCACTATTGAAATTAGAAGGTGTTATTGATTTCAGACCGGGTAGTTGAAGAGCAGTCGACCAGCCCAGCAGCAGCAACGAACCCCGCATCGTCGTCGAATACTACAAATTCATCGGGGCTCACTTATACCGGGGGCAAAAGCTGGTATTGGTGCAGGCATTGCCATCTGTGGTCTCGGAATCATATCTTTGTGCACTTTTCTGTACCTTCGAAATTATAACAGGAAGACAGGAACACCTTTGGGAAGTATATCGACTGCTACCAAGTGTTGGTAGAGGAACATGCTTTTAGTCTCGAGTGAAGATAAAAGAGCATAGTATAACGTTTATACTATCCGGCCTAGTAATAGAGGTTAATCACGTGATGTTGATGGATATTCTATCAAGTGAAGGAAATGAGGCACGATGTGGTATTGTTAGTATGGCGGGATATAATATTTGACAAACAAGGGCGCTTATGCAGCATGTGAGACATTTGATTCTTTTAGAAATAAATATTGTCCTAGGGAACCCCAAGGCCAACGTTGAGGGCATGAAGCATCACAAGTAGGGAAGATACGCTACGAGTAATGAGGGTCCTATTGCGAAGAGATCAAGCAAGGAGAGAAGAGAGGTCTGGGGTAGAAGGCCTTTAAATACAGGAGATGAGCTGAAACAGCCACGAGCTTGGTACCACGTGACGCCGTGCCATCACACCAGCTAGCTTCAAGTGTGATCCTTTCTAATTGAATTGCCCACCATAATATAAGTACCCGCAATTGCCATTCGAGACTATATAAGTGAAGCCGTTGTCTACCGGATTAGTCAGGTACGGACCTTTTATCACGCCAAGTCATTAGCCATTATGTGAATGATGAATAGAAAAAAATTAAGTAACGAAAAAGAAATTACTTACGACTGAATGATGCTTGAGAGCTGCACTGGTTGCTCTGTACTTGAATGCACTGCCCATAATCATCTTGAGATCCTACAGAGAAAAAGGTTCCTGCGCAGGTATTACTTAAGATTCAGTCTACGCAGCAGAGGTAAGGGGTTCCGGGATTGGAAATGACAAATGAATTGGAGCCGGTGATTGCCTCGACCAGACCATTCACATAACAAGCTCGTCTAGAGCATGCATGTCTTTTCACTTTGGCATCAATAGACAGATTAGGAGGTCGCATATATCTTTCCTACAATGTAGTACACACGGGTTTTCGTTCAACTGTATCTTATTCGATCGACGATACCCTGCATTCAAGCCACAATGTCTCGGCAGTATATCCTTAACTCAATAGGAGCTCTCAAGGATCGAGGAACAATTGATACGCCATAAACTCCATGTCTTGCATCCCCCACATTTCTTCTTGGAATCAATGAAACTGTCTTGACCATTCAAGGAACCAACATCATGCTATACCACCCACCGCCTCGCCGTTCCTTAGTCGACAGTCCCGCATTGACCGCGCAAGAATGGTCTCGGTGGTCCGCGAATGGATGAAGCTATTTTGATTATTTCCAAGCGCTAATACATCCTGCGATGAGCTACGAGTGATGGACTCTCCGGTGTTGGACTTCCAAGATGGATTAGACTGTGATTGTGAAGATCGATGGGTATATAGAGGCAAGTTTTGACCTCCTTCTTCATTCCTCCTAGTTCTTCAAGTAACTTTTAGAGCTTCTTATATACGACATCACTCCTATTGAAGCTACACCAACTAGCTTCTTCATCGACAATGGCTCCTCAAAACTCTTCAACTATGGCAGAAAATACTCGACTTGTTCATTCAATCTCAGACGCCCAAGCTTCGATCCTGGATTTGGTATTGTTCCCAGGCTTCACCCGTATGTCTACTGCTATCCAGGGGTATCTCACTATCGACTTGAGCGTCTATGTTCCTCTGATGTGTTTCTTTGGGCTGGTTGTGTTCGTTTGCAGACGTATCTGGGAGCGTTTGTTGGGATGGCTCGAGACTCATTTTAGTGAGTGCCCCCTCGCTTCTTACAAGGAGAGACCCCAGTTTTTGACAATCAGTAGCTTCAACTATTCATGTGCGATATCGCGAAGAGGTCTATGATATGTTGCTGTTATGGGTATCTTCTCAGAGCTTCACCTAGGACGTTCGTTCCTCCCTCGCAACCACCGATTTGGCCTCTGCATCGACACAGCTTAGGCGTTCAAATGACGAAGATACGAAGCGAAAGACTATATTCTACACACCCTGGAATGGACGCTTTTTCATTCAGTATCATGGCCATCTGATTGTGTTCCGGCGTGAACATCGGGCTGGAGAATTCAATAGTCGAGAAGAGGTCTCCCTTTCCTGCTTTAGCAGATCCCTACGAATTCTTAGGCAACTGCTTACTGAGTGTTGCGTCGAGTATTCAAAGCTGATTCAGGGCAAAACCTCTCTGTATGAGCACCAAAATGGCACCTGGGCGAGGTCCATGGTGTCGGATGTAAGCCATATCTCGACAGTTGCTCTCAACGAGAGTGTGAAAAAGGAGTTACTCAAAGATATCGGGAACTTCCTCAACCAAACAGCTCGACGATGGTATTCCAACCGCGGTTTTCCCTATCGCAGGGGTTACCTGCTGTATAGGCCCCCTGGGACTGGAAAATCGAGTTTGAGCTTATCCATCGCTGGATATTTTGGTTTGGATATCTACATCCTCAGCCTTTCTGCTATTAATGAAGACTGCTTCCGGGAACTATTCGCCAAACTTCTAAGTCGTTGCGTTATTCTCGTAGAAGATATTGACGCCGTTAGTTCGAAGCGATCCGGAGACGCTGAAACAAATGACTCACGGCCTGGCTCTCTTTCTCAACAGAGCAAATCTGTCTCTGGAAAGGTGTTTCTATCTGCTCTCTTGAACGTTATTGATAGTGTCGGATCACAAGAAGGCTGGGTCTTGATTATGACTACTAATCACATCACATACCTCGATGAAGCGTTTATACGACCTGGCCGCGTGGACAAGAAGGTCGAGCTCGGGCTCGCTGACAAGAAAATGACGGCTAACCTCTTCTGTCTCGTCTTCAAACCCGTAGTAGGCGACGTCGCTCTTCCGGACGCTCAATCAGGAGAGGATAAAAAGGTCTATGAAGCTGTAGTGAGTCAAAGGGAAGAGGCTGAGAGAGTTGAGAGGGCGGCAAAAGAGTTCGCTACTAGAGTGCCGGAGCTGAAATTTTCTCGTTTCTTCTGGAAAACAGGAAATTACCAGGGGAAGTAATCGATAATGTGGAGTAACCCATCTCGAAGCCCGTTGATACTCGACCTGAGATAACCCAATATTCCAAGTGAGTGCCCCCCTGACGGAGCGTAATCAAACTTTGCTAACAATCCATTTAGGTTAGAAGAGGAATCTTCAGCGACAATCGAGATGGTTCAACGTCCATTGGCATTGGCACAACCAACCACCCCACCGAGTACTATTACACGGTGTAACGGTGAGTAAGGCCCTGAAAACAGGGGATTTAGGACGCTGTTTTTAGGGTCCTGCTAACTAGTTCTCGGCTAATTATATACCCTCTCTTCTCTATAGCACGCACGGCCTGTCTATGCCAATGTCCCTGGTCTTAAACAGCTGAAGCAGACAATGCAGCGATACCAGTGCTGTGGGCACTGCCACGTACTTCGTATATGCAGTGAATCGAGGAAATCAAGGTCTTGGAGAAGTTGGAGTTGGAGACTAGGGATCAGCTCCTGCTCATTTCATGCATACTCAGAGCTAACGATATTGCGTTGCATGGAAGGAGATACTGAGTAATGAAGGAAGATGCCCGATAAAGTCTCATGTAGTGGATGAAGGGAAGTGCAACATTTCATGATTCGTATCACGTGATTCAACCTCCTTTTCCAAGCTCGGCTACCACTTTTGGTGCCCTGCTCTCGAAGCGAATGAAAAAATAAATGTGCTGCTTCATAAGTCCTAGGGTGTTACAGCTGTAACTACATTGATTGCTCATGCAATGATATCCGAACCGTGTATTTTTATGAGTCGCTGCTTCCAAGTTTGTTCATCTGACTCCTGACCGCAGCATCGACCAAGCCCAGAAAATCCTCATCCATCAAATATGTCCACTCCTCATTCTGCCAATGATTGAATCCCTGGGGCGTGGGAGGTGTCCAGTCTTGCGGGAACGGTGTGCCATTCACAGCATTCTCATACTCCTCTTTATGCATGCATCTGCCCGCGATATAATTAACTCCACGCATCGCAGCTGCAGAGCGGAAGCTATGCTGGTCGAAATGTCGAGGCAGAATCTCAACAGCCGTCGCTCCAGGTGCCATGAAAATGATGTGCGTCATGGCAGCGCCGTGATGGCCAACGAGGATGTCAGTCGACTGGGCAAGTTTAATCTGCTCTTGAATTGTAATACTGGCGAAATCGACCACATTGATAGGAGACTGTGGGTAGCGTTCCTTCAGACTTTTCACCCAACGGTCGAGTGCGACAAACTTCCTATTCTCTTTTCGCTCCACGATTGTAATAGTCGGATGTTTGTGAATCTCGGTGACAGGGCGCTGGACCACGCCGTAGAATTCAAAGATGCGGTGGACGTATGTCGTCAAAAGCGTCTGCGAGGGGCAGGCCTCAGGATAGCCAGTGTCCAGTAGGTTAGACCAAAAAGGACTGCCACATCCAGGAAGCGGAAGGATCACATTGCCAAAGCAAGCTGCTCGCTCCCAGGAGCTCTTGCGGATGGGCTTTTTCCCAGTAACAATCTCCCAGAGTGGTTCCAGTAGCTCCTCCCGATCATCGTCAAAGACTAGTTGAACATGCGCGGCATCTTCGTCGGACAGCCAAGGTGTTCCGGTGGCAGGATTGATAGCGATCCGTACTGCATCCAAACTATGCCGCGCCTAATAGAACGTGATCGTTAGATTCGTTGCGCAGGCATTTGTGGAGGGGAATGAAATAGGATGAAAAAAGGCAAGGGAAAGAATAGCTCCGAAAACGTACTTGCAAAATCTCCATCAACTTGTGCCATAGGTTGTGTGTGTCGGTGCTATCCCGTCGCATAAGCATCACCCACTCCTTGCTATCACTCTTCTCCCGTGTACAGCCTTCGATGTCCCCGCTGTTTTCAAACTTCCAGGTCTTCAACGAAGCACCCACGCCTGTATCACCCCAATACCATCCCCAGTCTGTAGGCCGGTCACGGAAGCCTTCGAGCTCAGTTGCAACATCTGAGGAGTTGGCTCGCTCCGCTGCTAGATCCCGAAGTTTGCATTGGATGCCAAATTCCTGCTCTGAGCCGGTCTGCTGCTCCGGACGAAAAGACACGCCTTGGGCGATGCACAGAGGGTCGGTCTGTCCCCACCCTCCCGTCATCGGTATCGTAAGTCGTGGTGCTGTGAAGCACTGAAATGCGCTTAGCGACTCCGATTCGCAGTATGGTAGTTGATGGGTCGCGATGTGCTTGAGATAGGCCGGCGTGAAGAATAGCTCGCATTTCTGCTGGCTTTCGCTGAATGTTAAGGGCGAATAATCTACCGGAAGACTCGCAGTAGCAGCTGGGGGCTTTGGCGATTTGAGGGCAATCTCGTCATCTTTCGTCTCTGTCAATGGTTTGGATTGTCGAAGGCTTCCTTCATTGAAGTTGCCGGAAAAGAACTTTGGCAGCTCGCCCACGCAGTACATGTAGTACACCACGATGACGAGACCCAAACAAATGGCGGAGCTGAGGATGCTGTACTTGCGGTTCAGGCGTATGGGACCTGCCATCATGGTGGCTTTGAAGGTTGAAGCTCGACAGTCACAGTTACAGTCCCAGTGAGGTTTTCATGGAAACGAGTTCCAAATAGCTGATGTTCTGCGGACATGTTGAAATGATGGTGGTGTTGGAATCCAAAGAGATGTTGGTGTTTGAAAGCACCTACAGTACAGGAATAGAAAGATTACATTGCGCCGCAATACCTTGGTAAGCGAGCCGCCCTGAAGCCCACCTAAGCCTTTATAGGCTGTACAGGGCGGCTAATCGCGGGAATTTAATTGGCTTCCGTCGCTTCGGCTTGCCGACCACAGAATGGAATCTACAGGGCAGTGAAACTTCGCTAATCCGGAAAGGCTTCTGTTGTTGCTTCGATATGCCAACAAAGAATCTATACGGAGGTACTCCGTACAGCGGTTAAGTATGGTAGTAATTAGGGGTGTGAGGACAGGGGTGAGTTTGTTGATACCTTTCATAAAGGGGTTGTTTTTTCTGCCAAGTGTAAACAAAGCACACAGAGATTGCGCGGCGTACAGTACTACCCCTTGAAGTTTAAAGAGGAGTCAAACATCCCCTGTCTTCATACCCCTAATTACTACCATACTTAACCGCTGTACCTCCGTAGGCCAGTGATACCTGTGATACCTAAAACCCAACTGCAGGAAGCTTAAAGACAACTGTGCCTCAATTTTCATATATGATCATCTGCTGGCAGACTTTATCTCGTCCCATCCTCCAAATATACGTCCATACAGTTCTCCAAATTTTACTCCCTGTTGCTCTCAACCGTTTATTCGTTTACATACTACGCGAACGAAAGTCCAGCCTTACCATACTTGGGTTACGCCGCTGGGATGAACTCCACACCGGACTCTTGGTACTCTGCTCCTGAAATGGTTCCGGAGGCAGGTTTGCAGTATATCGACAAGCAGGACCCAACACCACCCTATCCTGATGATGGGTACAGCTCGGAGGTTCATAAGAACCGTATCTGTGGTCTGAAAGCACGGAGCTTTTGGATCTTGTTACTACCGGAGCCAACGTCGTCAGCACTCCTACAAATGACTTGAACACTTGCATCAACCGCTGCGCCGGGTATAACTTCCACAACAACTCAACTGGCTGGTATGTTAAGTTCCTCTCGTCTGCCCCTCCTCCCAGGATACACATTCGCTCTACCATATTATCAAAAACTTTCCTGTAGTGATTTTCATTGTGAGAAACCCATCGCTGACTTTTGAACTCCGAATTAGTAATTCGGTTTGTTGGTGGAATACCATCGATTCCCCAGGACCAGGTACATGCTGGGGCTTTTCAACTCAGAACTCATCAAGTAGATTCCAATTCGAGGTACAACCTATATGTGACTCGGCTGGGTGGATAAATATACTTTGAATAATTGTTTAAACAAAGTAAGAAACTGAGCGAGTAAGTGTCAGTATTTTCGGAAGCACTGAAACAGGTAGAAAGAGTTGATTGATTCTAGTAATAGAAGTGGAGGAGATGTCCTTGTTATATACAAGTAAAAGTGAGTCATATTTGCCACATGTAGCGTATACCCCAATCCCCCTGATTTCGGCATCGCCGAAACTCAACAGTAGGACTTGACAACAAATCAACTATGCCGCTATAACTATGAGATATGGAAAATCTAGAAGCATGTACTTATTTCGATCAACATACATGATATGAGGCGAGAATGTGCAAAGAGTTAATACTGCGATGCAGTCAGATGATAGAGAATATCTTCATTTCTAGGAAATTGATAATTAGCGGGTAGTCGAGACGGGTTGATAATGCTTGTGGTTATCGATGATATATCTGCCAATGTTCTTGCTGACGATCGAATCCTTTTTCTTGCTTGTTGTGGAGTGAATCTTTCGCCGATCGCAGATCAAACCTTCCTCTCCGACTTTTCGGTGATGTAGTGTAGTTGAGATCCTTCTCTGTTCCAGAGGCGCTCTCACGTCTTGCTTGTGATTACCGATGGTATATTCCCAGCATTATTGCTGATGATAGTGTCCTGCACCTTGTTTGTGGTATGTTGGACCACCAGGACCTGGCACTTCGGCTTTCAATCCCATCTCTCTGACACCCTCCATCTCTCTAAAGAAGCTTCAAGCTCGTCTCCTCGCCCGTCATTATTGGTCAGGCTACACGAGCCGTAGCGAGCGACCCCCCGGAAAGCTGCTCACAGAATACCCCGAATCTCTCACCATCCACCTTGAGCGATGCCCAAGAGTTGATCAAAGCCATCATGGATATGAAGTTACCCTCTAGTCTTACCCTGAAGTGCGCCCGCTCTCCTGAGGATTCTTTAGAGGAGATTGTGACTACTGAGCAGTCCAACAATAACACTTAGTAGGATTTTGATGCGAAGGATTTTGAATTGGGCTCGGGAAAGTCTGCCAGATTGCAAATATGGGACATTTCTCATTCCTCTGGGTTCCAATCACTTTTGAGTAATCGGGTCTATCAAGGACTCGTAATATGTAGTGAATATAACAATCCACTACCATTACAGTTCAAGAATGCGGTGCGTGCAACACATGCTTTGGCAGATTGTGAGAAAGCAGACACCGCTTCCTCAGACCCACTCCTCGTAGCCAAATGCAGTAGTGTCTGGCCCTTGGAGTCTGCTCCGGCAACGAGAAGCTCCTCAACTGCGCCCTTGTGTCCCTCCTTCGAGGCCTAACATATCGCCGTCTGGTGGTACATATCCTCTTGTAATACCGACGCCCCATGATGCCTGGAATATATTAGCCGATTGATATGCGATGATCATCTGAACACTCACCTCCTAGAGAATGGGCAACAAAAATAATCTTCCTTCCTTGCTGTGTCACAATTAGCTGGTACCAGCCAATGGAAGCATTTACCAAGAACTTACACAGTCTACCCTTTCTACTTTCAGTGCATGGAGCAAGTTCCTCACATGTGCTGTGATGTTGCTCTGGTTTGTGGCTCCCTTGAAGAACTGTGTAACCATGGAATCATATCCCCAAGTCAAGATTCTCGATTCCACGCAATCCTGAGGAAGGTAATCTTGCGGCCAGAAAACACTGCGCCCCTCGGTCAAACTATTGCCTTCACCTTGCGGACTAGACTGGCTTGTATCTCCTTGTGGCCTTGTACTAGATCTGAGTCTCCGGTGAAACAATCTTTTAATCCCTCGTTCTTAATTGTTGCTTGTGGACTCCTTGCCTATGGGGCTTGCTGGTGAGGAACCGCACTTTTCCTGTGGAGCCGGTATACAATACCTCGTCGAAACTGGGGTGACCACACCTGGCAAAGACAATTTTGGCGCGGTACCTTTACATCGAGCTGCTGGCTATGGACTAGTAGACGCAGTTGAGATGTTGTTAAAATTTGGAGCGGATGTCAATTCGAGGATGAATGAGGGTAGCACTCCATTACATATTGCCTACGCAGGAGGCTATGAAAATACCGTGGGAAGAATACTGTTAGATAATGGTGTGTGCATCGGGGCGCGGCAAGCCCAAGAGTCCCCACTCTAGATGCAACAGAGATCAGTGGGGACAAAACTCCCTGGAGCGCATTCTAACAGTAAAAGTATTGTATTGTTTCTATAACAGCCCTCGAAACTTAACAGGCTTCAAAATACAAAACCTATTACTGGCGCAGAATTGCACTCTGAATTTTCGAATCTAAAAATAAAGCAATAAGCGGGATAATCTGCAAGCCTTCCTACTATGGCGAGTGCAAGGCGGATTACAGGCGCTTAAAGATTGCTCGACATGGCTCGTGGGATTCCTTCCCAGAGCCACGGCGGCAACTGGACAATAAGGAGCTGCGCCAAGGATTTATTTGATTTTTCTTCGCGTGGCCTCCTGACCCAGAGCGACTCCTGTTTCAGCTGGCCCCCACTGCGATTCTAGTGTCCGTCGCACCCCATTTCTCCGCATCCTCTTTAGAAGCTGCTTAATCCTTAATCCCTTCCATGCACAAGATATCATAGTCACTCATTGTACTGTGTCTTCTCTAGCGCTCGAATTAGCACGCATCGGGTCCCGGCTGCCCGTTGTCAAGATGCCCGGTAAGAAAGATGGCATAGAAATCGAGATCAAGAGTGCAGACTCGTCGTCTCAATCATCTTTTGAATCGTTTGAGAACATTCTGAATTTCCGGGATGTGGGGAAGACTATCAATGACTTCCTTGGCAAGAAGTACGTCTGGCTTGGTACCTCGTGTCTTTCTTCCAGAAATGTTGGTGTTGATGTTGGTCTTGATCTAATCCATGTTCAGATATGTGGCCGAGGGGAAAATATTTCGTTCCGCGCGTCCCGGTAACTTATCGCCCGATATGATGTCGAGGTTGTAACATACTGATTCTCGTAGACGATGCGACAATATCAGACCGGAAGCAATTGCATGAGGAATTTGGTATCAAGACTATTGTCGACCTACGTACATCGTAAGTTGCATATATGCCCTGTCATTAATGTTTATCGCTAACCTGAGTAGCACCGAACACGCTAATCGAAAAAAGAAACGCTTAATAGAGTCCAAATCAACAATAGAAGAGCCATCCCAGCTGCAGGGCATGAACCATGTTTTTATCAACATCAATGGCCGGCGCTTCGAGCGCAGTCTCCTCTGGCAGCTATCCTTCTGGAATTTCATGTAATTTCCCCCTTACCCATTACACTTACTCATTCGGCTTATCATTGAACTCTTCCAGAAAGCTTATCGTACTAATGCTCTTCGGTTATCGTATGGAAGCAATTCGCATCATTGGCAGCCAGGTCATGCAACCCCGCGGGCTCATCGGCCTAGGTTTCGATACCATTGACCACTGCGGTTCTGAAATTGCAGAAGTACATTCCCCCCCCCAGGCTTTATACCCCATGGGCCGGCCATTTTACCTTCCCCCTTAAATTAGACCATGTATTCCAAGCCGGACTAAGTTACCGCTTTCATAGACTCTAAGTGCTTTTGCCAACCCGAAAAACCACCCCATCCTTGTCCATTGCACCCAAGGCAAAGACCGTACCGGCCTCATTGTCGCCATCATTCTTCTCCTGCTCCAAGTACCCATTGCGGCCATCTCGCACGACTACATCCTGAGCGAAGAAGAACTGCTTCCCGAGCATGAGAGCCGGATGGTGGAAATTAAGTCTATTGGCCTGTCCGAAGATTTTGCCGGTTGTCCGCCGCGCTGGATAGAGGCAATGGCAAACTATTTGACGAATAATTACGGGGGTGTTAGGGAGTATTGCAGACGTATTGGTTTTAAGGATGTAGATGAGGAGAAGTTGATCGAGTTGTTCAGGGGACCTGGTGTGTGTCCATTAACACCAGGCGAGCTTAGTTGGAAGTGGAACGCATAATGGCGGTAATGAGATCTTTGTGTGAATAAGGTTGGGATCGGCTCTTTCTGGGATGAACCTTCCAAATTAGATATATGGGCTTGTAGCGCAGGAGTTTAGGGAATAGATGGCCTCTCAGCAAGACTAAGGCCACTACAGCTATAACCCCAAACCCGCTATTTTGATTACAAAAGACCGTTTAGAAGGAAATATAGTGGAACTTATGTGGAACAGGGCGACAATAGAAAATTTCCCTCTAATTGCTCGAAAGCGGGCCAGAAAATGTCATACGAGTCATCTTTTTCCTCACACACAGCGCGAAACTCTAATCCGTTTGATGCTAAGGCATCCAAGTAGGCTTGAACGACGGGACGTCCATGAGTTCTAGCAATATCTCCAGGCGAGAGCGAAAGCCCTCTCAGATATATTGGTATAAAGAATGTCGTAGGGGAAGTTCGGGCATGAGGATCAGCCCCCAGCTTAATAAGTAGCCGCATGATATCTAACTGCTTGGAGTCAATTGCTAGATGTAGAAGCGTCCAGTTGCGTACATCAACGGCCGCGAGAAGGGATGGCTGGTGTTTGACAAGTTCCTTGAAAGTCGACATATTGCCAAACTTAACCGCACAGAAAATCGGCGTCCACCTTAGGTTCGTTGTTCGAAGACTTAGGGATGCCTTTCTCGAGATCAGTGACTTGATGTTAGAATATGGGAGTTATGGGAGTTCCCCTGGCCGGCTGGTCAAGCCACTTAGGCACCCCACTTGGCACTTCTCCACCACAARGGAGAAATGAGATATGTGTACCCGCGATGAGCCGAATACACGGATATCATCGCATCCCATACTAATTAGTATGGCACATGATGAYGGAGGCCCTGGGAAGCCATTCGGATACCATCGGTATTATTTCCTTGAGTCACCTGATTGATCACCTGACCCCATACATTCATTTGCCTATATATGTGAAGCTTTCACCCCATAGTATTAGGCTCCTTAATCAATTCAATTACCCCATTCCATGACCCATTCTGACCAATCAAATACCTGTATTAAGTGTACCAATTTGGATCCTATTAATCAACACTTGATGTGCTCTGCATTTCCAAACGCAGCTGCACGATGCATGATAGTCCACCCGTCTCGGTCTTGAGCGTTGAAGTCATCGAAACATGCCGCTGAAAATAATTCCAGAAACTCTCCACACGGACCGCTGTGGCATGGTTGTGCTCCAAATAGACTGAATAATGGCGTCCATCCCCTCGCACTGATATGATGGACATCCGCGCCATTTTCCAATAGCCATCGCGCAACAGCGTACTGACGATGTGCCAATGCCCAATCTAGCGGATCTCTGATTTAAATTAGACACAAATAATATATGGGGTTTGATCTTCATACGTTTGAGAGCGACCGAAGGTTTTCCTGGTGTCGGCACCTTTACTGACTAGAAATGACAGAACATCTAGAGAACCACCAGCGATTGCATACTAGCTAGGTGTTAACAGATTTAGATCTTAGGTTCGATCATGCTTGGACATACAGAGAGAGGCGAAAAGTTGTCAGGTGTGATATCGTTCACGCTTGCCTTTCGCTCATTTAGAAGATTTCATACAACTGATGTGTTCCCTGACTGAGAGGCAACCATAATAATAGAGTCCGCTGGGATGACATTCTTGAGTACTACACCTGTTCCAATTGCGGAAATTTCGAAAGAGAAGAGAGATTGCCGCTTTAATCTCATCTCAAAGCAGACAGCCTTGAGGCAGAAAAGCGCATGAAGCCTCAATGAAACCCCATATGATTGGTGGCAAGAGCCCTCGGAACAAGATATGGATCCATTCACTCTTGCAACATATGGCAATTCCCAGTCTGGTCCGAAAACGCTTCGAGCCCAGGAGAAGCGAGCCAGTGCCCCACTTTTGGACATGAGTGTGTTAAGTTGATAAGTCTGCAGCCTAAGGGCCTCCTTCGCTGCATTGAATTCATCTTCGAAGAGACTTGAGTATCGACTGAAAACGTGTGAGCCGATAATATTTAATTTACTAGTGTTCTGATCTGTTGAGCAGGAGCAAAGTGGTTTGAAGAAGTTCTTCGTGACGGTGGAGCCGTAATTCCCAAGCTTTAACTTTCGATGCATCACAGACTGCCCATCTAATACGAGCAGAGCATCCAAGTTTTGAGGTCTTTATCTTTAGGAAAGAAAATATTTCGGCGAATATGACTCGGGTTGAGTCCAAAGACCGTTTGAGGTGGTCAAGTTCAATTGAATCAAGATCAAGGGCGTTTTGCTCAGTAGAAACTATCTTTTGCACCTGGCGAAGCAAAAGCAGGTGGCTTGTCAACCCCTCCAGTCGATGTCGAAGATCTTGAATTTCTGCTGGGGCATTTTCGTAGGATTGCGTGAGGCTCTTGATTAGTTTGAATGTCTTTATGACCACGTCAATAAGTGTGATCACTAAAGCTGCACCGCTGACTGGATCCATAGACAAAAAGATTGATGGAGGCTCTTGTCGATAGGCAGCATTCGCACTAGCTGAACTCGTCTCAAAAGAAAATTATATAGATTCCACCATATAAAGACACATTTTAGGATAGCATCGGTCTGCTAAAAGAAAATTGGAGCCAGCCTAATCATTATGAGGCACCAGGATCTTATTGGAATCCCAGGCGGCTGCGAAACAACTGTGTTTTCGTATCCATCGGATTTCTTTTTGGCAGACCTTGGGAATCACTACCACGCATATTGAATGTACGGAGTCCACCCAACCAACCACAAGGGGTCAAGATCGGGGAGATGGAACAAATTCTTAAGAGGATTGGTAGCCTCCGGTTGGTGGTCTTTCCTCCCCCACGACATGGATACCACAACAACCCATATGATCAACAAATATTCGCGATGCGTATGCTAAACAAATGGATTCACCAGCACAAGCGTCGGCCATTTGCAATGGGATATCGAAGGGCCGATGGAACTGGCCATTGCGTTGTAGCAAATCATGTTCGTGGAGATGGCCGAAGCTTGAGGGACTATAGGTTTATGTGCTATCAAAATGAAACAAAGGGGAAAGATATGTCAACGGAAGTAGGAGGTAGTTTCATTGTTTTTGCGATTTTTCAAGATCGCAATAGTCCTCCGTTTGACGTGCAGATGGACTTCTTTTACGAGGCGTCTGTTGAGGGCGTTGTCAACCATGTTCAGCTTTACGATGAGACCAAGCATTCACCACCAAGTAGCTATTAGTATTCGTACTGAATTAATCGATGTTTAAATAAAGGATTGTCATCTATAGGTAAATGTTAATATATTAAGACTAAATTAAGGCACAGAAAACAAGGCAGTTAACCCGTCTCCTGGTGCTTCTGTCGAATTTGCCTCGGAGCCTCGTTGCCCGTTTTCGTCTCAAGCCACAGCTGTACTGCAAGAATACTTGATTTAGGGTTGTATTTCGGGGACCCGGGGTTCACTGTAACCTTGTCAGTGCCCGATATCACCCAATCCTGGACATCCTTACTCCAATCATCAAGAGTGCCAACTTCGAGCTCCTTGTACAGGTCGTGGCTTTTCGTCCCCCAAAGCTGGCAGCTTTATACTTGCCAGCATTATAACTGGACTTACCCCAGAAATAATCATCCCGTTCCTCGAACAATTGGAAGACACTTTTCCATGTCCTGGCCTCGGGGAGCGGCTCGGACCGCGGACTTTAGTGTGCAAGGTTCAAAAATCCTACAGGCTGATGTGTGGTGATTACGCTATGACTATGAAAATTATTGCCCTCCACCTACGTAATAGTACATAATGAAACCCCATTGACAGAGTGGCCTCCATTCGGTTTTATTCCACATATCTCTGTCAATTTTGAAGTCTGGTTTCATACTAATTGCAACAGGCATGAGAGGCTCTATGTTCTATACATTATAATGGGATTATGGCAGGCGGAGAGCCTCTTATAGATTACAAATATCCAGAGGTATCGTCCTGCACTTCGCATCTAATTAACTAAGGACACTTACGTGCAGACTTGCAGTCGGTTCTATTAATCCTATTTTCAGCTCTAGGTTCCAGGCCGCCAGATCCAGATTTTGAGAATTCGATAATGGTTGCAAATTGATCTAAATATAGAACTATCAGCACACCAAGCCTTACCATTGGCAATGAGAGGAGCCGCGCGTGTATCGGCACCTAAATACCTATCAAAGCGAGCACTGGCTAGGCCAGAACTTGACAAATGCTAGCGCTCCATACCATAAACAGGGTCTCGATCTGTTACCGGTTTGACCATCTCCGTCTGCGGCATTTTACCATAGCCAAGCAAGGACCATAAAATGGGGTTTAACCGGAGTGGTTAAGGGAAAATTGATGTGTGGATTGTCTCACGTTGAACACTCCAGTCCAATGATCCTTTTCTGTGTGTCCGGAGCTTTATGTGATGCTACCTCTTCTGCCGTCAGGTCTTACTTGGTTCTCGAGTACCTAGGCAGGAGGCATTCCACGGCTCCATCCGTTTATTTTAGCCAACCACAAAACTCAGATCAAACGGCTTTTTTTTTGTAAGACCACGCCTGGCCAGGAAGGAACCACTGGACAAATCGGCCTTTAAAAAGGAAGGCCGGACCCCGCTGTCGTGCAACCTCATCTACCCTACCAAGACATAGAGTCCGATGACGCACTCCAAAAGCCATTCTGAAGCCCTCTGGTTATAGATGCATCGTCTGTACTATCAGGGTCAAGCGGATGCCCGTCTAGTATCTGGTCAAGCTAACCAGCTTGAATTGTTGAGATATGGGTTTACCGTATGCTGCCACATTTATCTATAAAGAGAGCAATCCCCCCGAGAAACTTTATCAAACTATCAACATCTACATTCTACGAACTATTTACCTCCTCCTGTCGTTGACCAAATTACTCTGTTATCTACTATCATTATGAGGTGCAATATGTTCAGTGCTTGCAAGATCGGCCTTTTCGCGCTCAGCACTTTAGAACTCAGCGCCAGTGCCCTTGCACATCCTCCTGTGAAGCGCTCAGTGCCAGTCTTGATGGGACTGGCTGGGCCCTTTGGTGCAATTGCATCCACGACCCTTACCAGCACCGGTGACACTCTCATCACTGGCAACTGTGGAACCTGCCCTGGCACTGCCGTCGTTGGTTTCCCTCCCGGAGAGTGTACTGGAATAACATCTCCTGCGGGGACTGCAGCCTGCGATGCCGAGGCAGCTTGTCTCACAGCGTACAATAACGCGAAGGGTCTGGTAGCCACTCAAGCTCTACCGTCATCAGATCTTGGAGGATTGACGCTTGGTCCGGGCGTGTACACTTTCCCCTCCTCAGCCGCCACTCTCTCAACCATCCTCACATTGAATGGCGCGACCAACCCCACCGGTCAATTCATCTTCCAAATCGCTACCACTTTCGCAACCTCTGCAAATGCCAGTGTGATACTTCAGAATGGCGCACAGGCGTGCAACGTCTACTTCCAAGTGGGCTCATCAGCAACCATCTTGGCGGCTACAAAGCTGCAAGGAAACGTCTTGGCTTATACTTCTATATCAGTCGCCGAGGCAGCAAGCAATCGTGGCACACTCTGCGCACTTAACGGCGCAGTTACATTGATCGACAACGCGCTCACAGCTCTAACTACATGTTCCACCTAGGCTTGGACTGAATCGTGAGCTCGTTATGTCGTGCGGAGAGTATGGTGTGTGGGCTAGGGCCACTATGATGGAACTACAGCTACAGAGGGTTTACATGTACAAGCGATGTTGGAAGGTTGTGGCTGGTAGGATGTATAAAATTGGTGCTGTGGAGTGGTCTTATGAAGCAATTTTTGGGACTTAATCCATTGTATCTCGTCAGTTTGATATTTAGCTATTCAGAACTCAGGTTTTCAGCGTTCCGTTCAGTTTAGTACATGTGAGATTTTCGGCACTAGTTCTAGCGACGGTGAATTGTATCTGAACGTGGCATTAATCCTCCGTATCTATAAAACCAGCTACTAGATTACTGTTAAATCCAGTTGAAAGAGTGATTGATTAAGTCAAGTATAAGGGAGGCTACCCCTTAAATTCTTAATCAATACAAGTGTCAAGGTATAACCTAGATTAATCTAACAATTATTTACAAGTTTTTACATCTCTAGTCTTAGTTACTAGAGCAAATCGTAGGTGCTTCTACCCTTTAGAGTCTAGCTATACTATTAATTACAATTTCTTTAACTTAGTAACTCATTTTTATAATTTTCTCCTCATCATACTATAACCGTGTTTTAGGAAACTATTAGATCTGCACTTTAAGAAGATACTAAGAAAATTTTAGTTAATATTTAGAGCGAAGCTTTAGTACAGACAACAAGCTATAATAAAAAAGATATAAATTTAAAAAAGCATCGACAAGTTTATTAACTTCTTTTTATCCGCGTTTTTGTAGCGATTAAAAAACGCCTTTTACAAATTATCACATAAATCCTCCCAGTATTTAAGGGCCCCCTTGCAGTTCTGACTTGGGCCTTCTTGAATAATTTAAAAAAAAGCGAGGCTACGTACACCTTTCTTTTGTATGATGGTCTTACAGTCATGTCACTCTGCTGTAGGATCGACAACAACGTGATTGAGGGAACTAGATCGGATACCATTACGACATCTAGGAAGGATTAAAGAGGTGGCTGCGTTCCACGCCAATAGACATAAGCAGGATTTATATTTAGACAGCATGAACCTACATACATAATTCGTAAGCTATAATCGATTCGCGAGGGGGACAAAAGAGGATCCCCTAAGCATGATCCAGCTAACTCGTCAGCATGCTCAAGACTCTGCCTTCGACTCAAGTTATAGCAGAGAGGGGTAAGCATGGCCTCATCGACGACATATCTCAACATTCGAAACATCAACACTATAATATATTTGTATTCCGCCTGTAGTCGTAATTTAGGATAGGCTCTAGCCGATTTATCTTAAATAACACTATATTTGCCGTCGATTACGGATATGTCACAAGGAACCGAGAGAAGAGTAGCACGCCTGCGAACGTCAAGGCCCAAAGTTCGAGGAGGATGCGATAGTATGGACTCCCCATTCTCCCATACCCCACTATATTGGAGGAACCAGATCGCGTCGTATAAGCTTTGAGGTGAATATAGCTATATAACCTTAGACTGTAAGGGGCCAGAGTGAGATGCGACGAGACTCGACCCTTCTGCACCAACTGCCTCAGAAGTGGCCGCATATGCAGCTACGACAATGTCGTGCATGGGCCAGCAGAGCTTCCAACGTGTAGGTTTAGGTCGGGCTTGGTGCAGTGTGAGCGTTGCACGAAAGAGTTCTATTTTACGCTCTTTGGACTCGATTGTCCGAATTGTGGATTTGTTAATATCAATTCTGCGTATGGGGGGGTCATATCTGTCGGAACTGAACCTGGATAGTCGCAAGCTGTGGTGCAAGTGTCCCCAATTGGAAATGAACTATCAAGCCTGGGCACGATGGAAGAAAGTCATGAGAGCAGTGTTACTTCGGGCCCGGGGAGCCTTCCAAGACAACATTCACTACAATCCAGAGGCAGTGACAGACGGCCCTTCTGCCATATTATGATATGCATGGGACTCGTGACTTTCCTTAGCAGCTTCGTCTTAGCATTCCGGTGGTCCTTTACTTGAAACGAATGTGTCACACGGGTTTACTATGGCTGCTTATATAGTAGCAATCAGAGGGCTGCCTCTGACTTCCATGCAAATGCGGCATAACCATAGATGTAACTGTTGGAAGAACAGGGGGTATATAAGGCCTAGTGAGCAAGAGAGTATGTCCGGAGACTGAAACGGAAGCACCGAAAAACGAATTGGGGCTGACTTTCGTGGTAGGCTTTCGTGGCAGACTCACATATAAATCTACCGACTTCGGTTCGGACAAGTTCGGGAGTCAGTATCGCCGCTCTAATCAAGCACTAGTCACGGCCAACTCACCCTCCGACTCCTTTCGTACTGCGAACTAGCCTATAGGCTGTGACAGGTTGATTTCAGTGACAAACGTTCTTTCCAGCCCGGCAGAGACATTGTTTCGAAGGACATCAATAAGTGGATCGTGACCGAAGCAAAGTCCCACCACAAGTCTTCGGAACCCGATCCGGAAGAGATTTAGTCTCGTTTAAGGCCTTGTTTACCTAGATACAGGTTTCGGAAGGCTGCCGAGGCAGTTTGACGACTGTCCGTATCGACGTTCGGGTTTGAAGGATCGCAACCGTATTTTTGAATTCACTCAAGGCTCCACGTCGCAGCCGTGGGGTCAAGGATTCGGCAAACCTAACCTCAACCGGATTCTGAACATGGTTCATTCGAAGATGTTCGGTGGTGAAATAATCAGCAGTTGCGGGAACCTGGTGGGCATTCTTGGACAGCCAATTGTCAATCAATAGTTTCCTCAGTTCCCCAGAAGAAGAGCCAGGGATTCTCAGGAAAGTTTTCTCGGAATCCACGGTGCTTGGAGGTGGAGTTTCGTTCCTTGCATGATCTCGAAAACCAAAAAAACATGGCATCTTGTTGTTGGATCTCATCTTCGTCTCGTTGGTTTGCTCTCTTCAGGCTTCTGCTGGCCAATCAAGTCGGTGTGATGGGGTTTTCTATATTCAGATACTTAAGTACCGAGTCCGTAGATCCTTTTAATTGTGCATTGATAGTAGATCTTCGTATAGAGTTTTGATAGCACGGCCATTGTGTTTTCCTGACGTCTGTTCTGAAACGGAGAACCTGGACCCTCCAGCCAGCCCACCATGGTTGTATTAGGCTTAGCGGGAAAGCGAGCTACCCCGCTACGGAGTACCTAGGTACAATCAATTTGTGTACGCCATAGAAATTTCAAACACCATCTTCGCAGGTTATAACTACAATCTAAGAATTCGGCTCGACTTACTACGATGGCCACCTCAACCCAGCCTACCGGCTCCTCGATACCGGCCTTCAAAACCGCATTCCTAGAATCCTGCCTCTCCGCCAACGTCCTTACCTTCGGTACCTTCACCCTCAAATCCGGTCGAAGTACGTGCCCTGATTCCCACTCTATATCTACGATTACTGATAATCATAACCCCGCAGAATCGCCTTACTTCTTCAACGCCGGCTCCTTCCACACCTCCGCCCTCCTCTCCGCGATCTCCACTGCCTACGCCCACACAATCATCTCCTTCCTCGCGTCCAATCCTTCTATCCCAAAACCGGACATCCTCTTCGGGTAAGAGTTCTCGAGCCTTTGTTTTCTCGTTGGCGGAGTCGTAAGACACGCATTTTTAGGGGTAGCAACAAATGCTACCCCTAGGACATTTGCGCATAACCTAAACAATTGCTACCTTGGAGAGGTTGCTGACTGCAAAACTTGCAGTCCGGCTTATAAAGGGATCCCAATCGCTTGCTCAACATTACTCGAACTCTACCGTCTTGACCCGGAAACATGGTCGCCCGTCTCCTACAGCTTCAACCGCAAAGAGGCCAAAGATCATGGTGAAGGCGGAAATATCGTAGGTGCCGGGTTAAAAGGGAAAAATGTGCTAGTTATAGACGATGTGATCACGGCGGGCACCGCTATGAGGGAGACAATAAACCTGGTCGCTAAGGAGGGGGGCAAGGTGGTGGGGCTCGTAGTTGCGCTGGATCGGGTAGAGAAAATGCCCGGGCCAAGAGAAAAGGAGGAGGGGGTTGATGATGGAGAGCCGAGAATGAGCGCTATAGGGCAGATCAGGTCGGAATTTGGTGTGCCAACGGCGAGTATCGTCACGTTGGACGATCTGATCGCGGTGTTAAAGGGCAAAGGGGATGAGAATGATCTAAAGAGGCTGGAGGAGTATAGGAGGAGATATCTGGCTAGCGATTGAAGATCAAAAACAGATTGACTGCTACCACAAGAAATACAAGAAAGATTCGACCGTACAGCTGCTACTCCGTAAAAGTTCAGCTAATAGCGTTGAAACAGTAAGATCAAATTATAGAACGCGATGTACTCGATAAGCGACCCAAATGACGACGGACAAAGAAATAGCAACGGGAGTGTCTTGGGGGTTGGTAATCAGAGCAAACCCAATGTGGTTCCCAGAACCTCGTAATAATATAGCATGGAGTTAACAAAACTTCCGACGCCGTTACCACCGAGGAGTTCCTCCGCCCTGCAATTTAGGTAGAGAGTGTGCGTACCACTGTTTGTCAGCAATCAATTACTAATACTGTGGAGTAGCGGTCTGAGATAAAACAAAACTTCGCACTTCGCACTTCGCACTTCGCACTTCGCATTCGTTTATTATTATGAGGCTTCCTTCGCGCAGCGTGAGAATAATGAGGATTTTAGGTTCTCAGTAGCAATAAAGTCCGGTAAGTCGGTGCTTACGGGACGACGCAAGTCATGAGCCTGATACATTGCAAAATCCCCGGACTGCTGCTTACGAGCCAAGGTCGAACAAGCTTTTGGGCCTGTCCCGCATCGCGCACCAAGCGGTTTTCTCCGTTGCTGTTGTACGAAGTGAAGTACGAAGTAGGTAGGTCTATAGGTACTGTATAAGTGAGTGTTCAGATTTTGCTTTTGATACCCAATCGGCGGAGTCTATCCACCGGAGGGAACGCTCTAGCCCGTTTCCAACAGGATTAAATCGGCTCGGGTCCTAGTAGTTGACGGCGCTGCTTGCGTGCGAGTCCGAGATTCTGATTCTAGCAAGGCTAGGGGGTTTGAAAGTCATGCTCATCTTGCATGTAAAGAGTCATAGATCAAAGCTGAAATGTTAAGCTTAAGGAGGGTCAAAGCAGCGGGTCAGTGTTGATATACGGAGTACGTAGCACAATGACTCCATTGATGATACTGAGTCACTGATGGCTTTCAGAGTTCACAAACCTACTCCGTACGAGGTGCCCGAGACTAGGTATCGTATAGCCTCCGTAGTAATAGTCTACCCCGTAGTACGGAGTACATACATGTACCTAGCACCGTAGGTTTTCTAGAAAGCTAATAGTAATATTACTCGAGGAAGAGGAAGAGGACCCTGCTACTTTGTCCTTTCGGATTTGTAATTGGCGTACGTACATGTACATGTAGCAATTCTACTACGTACGAAGTACTTGCAATCGGCGCTGAAAGCCACAACAAAAGCCACTAACTCCGGGGCCCTCGAAAACACTTTCGTACTTCGTAACTGGCAGATGTTAGGTTCCGAGTTCCGACCCTTGGTGCTTCATGGCCCCTAGTCGCCACCAGGTAGGACGCCAAACCAGGCAATATGCCCATTGCTTCGTAGCTACTAGCAAGTGCTGCTGTTCTGGCGGATGCCCTCTCCCTTCTCGGGCATCCATGTCCATAAGGTATCCATGAGCGGCGGCACGGAGCTCTGATTGCCCCGCCGGGCTGGGGTAGTCATTAATATAATATTTATACATACCAGCAGCCTCCCCGCTGGTAGCGTACGTCGATGGATCGCTTCACCTCCGTGCTCCTTCGCTGCAGTCCATAGCATGGCCCATTCTGCGCCAGAGAAGGCCTCTGCGCCCCCAGATCCTGCTGCTGGAGTGGTTGAAAATGCCGCTCCCAGTGGCGACCATGCGGTTGCTATCGATAATGATGAGAAGGGCTACGTAGAGACCACTGCCGACCAAGACCCATCGCGCCTCGGCAAATCTGACGCTGGTGTTGCTGATAACGAGGAGAAGGCGAGCGAACATGCTATCCAACCGACCAAGAGCTACGCGACCAATACCAGTGGTGTGACGAGGACAGACTCTCACGTAGACCGGCCTGTTGAACCTAAGCCATGGTACAAGCAGCTCAATCCTCTGAGGTGGGGCGGGATACCGCCAGTGCCACAGCAAAGGACTATGTCGAGAGAATACACCGCGGGTTTTTTCAGTCTCGTATACTTTCAATGGGTAGCGCCTCTCATGGTCGTATGTCTTCCACTTTATTTGTCATGCTATGAAACCTATGCTAATGTCAGTAGGTTGGCTACAAACGGCCACTCGAACTAAAGGATATATGGACTGTCAATCCTAATCGGACGGCGGAACGCATGACCTTAAAACTGCAGGCCTCGTTCAAGAAAAGAGTGGCTAGGGGAGATAAATACCCCTTGTTGTGGTCATTGCACGAAACCTTCCAGCTCGAGTTCTGGATCGGTGGCATTTGCCAATTCTTCGCCAATATATTCATGGTTGTTTCGCCCTTTACCCTCCGGTATCTTATCCAGTTTGCGACAGAGGCATATATTGCTCAGCGGAATGGAGACCCAGCACCACCAATCGGACGTGGGATTGGGATTGTGCTCGGAATCACATTCATGCAGATGTGCCAAAGTCTCGGGACTAATCATTTCATCTATCGAGGCATGATGATCGGAGGACAATCAAGAGCAGTGCTCATCTCGGTGATTTTTGAGAAGGCGATGAGCATCTCGGGACGAGCCAAGGCTGGGGGACGAGAAATCGACGAAGGCGACGAGCCTGAGAAAGCCAACAGAGGCGGAGTCGAACAGAAGAAGAAATCCAAGAAAACCAAGAAGGGTGAACCACCAGTGGGTGCGGATGCGGGCCGCGGTATAGCTGGTGATGGGACAGGATGGGCAAACGGCAGGGTCGTCAACTTGATGTCTGTCGATACCTATCGTGTCGATCTCGCATCTGGCTTATTTCACATGATTTGGACTGCCCCCATTGCTTGCATTGTCACACTGGTGCTACTGGTAATCAACCTTACGTATAGCGCTCTGGCTGGCTTTGCATTGCTTGTCATCGGATTACCTCTCCTTACAGAAGCCGTCAAGTCCTTATTTGTACGACGAAGAGCGATCAACAAGGTGACTGATCAGCGGGTCAGCTTGACGCAGGAGATCTTGCAAGCAGTGAGGTTTGTCAAGTTCTTTGGCTGGGAGAGCGCTTTTCTCAAACGACTTGGCGACATTCGAGATCAAGAAATTTCGGCCATTCAGGTTCTGCTGGCCATTAGGAATGCGATCAACGCCGTTTCAATGTCTCTACCCATCTTCGCGTCGATGCTTGCATTTGTTACCTACTCCCTTACCAACCACGACTTAAACCCGGCGCATGTTTTCTCATCTCTTGCCCTATTCAATTCGCTTCGAATGCCGCTCAACTTACTCCCTTTGGTAATTGGGCAGGTAACTGATGCTTGGTCGTCTGTTCAGCGCATTCAAGAATATCTCCTTTGCGAAGAACAAGACGATGAGGCCAAGATTGATATGGATGCGAAGAACGCTGTAGATGTCGAACACGCCGATTTTACCTGGGAGCGAACTGCTACGCAAGATCCAGATGCTGCGCCTATGGTAGGGAAGAAGCCGACCAAGGAAGAGGTCAAGGCCGAGAAGGCCGAAAAACGTGCGATGAAAGATAAGAATTCTCAAGACGCTGTACCGTCGGGCGACAGTACACCAGACGATGCAAGCACTCTTACCGACGCAAGGGAGCCGTTCAAGCTACAAAATTTGAACTTTTCAATCGGCCGTAACGAGCTTGTAGCCGTGATAGGCGGTGTCGGAAGCGGTAAGAGCTCTCTCCTCGCCGCACTCGCTGGTGACATGCGGAAATCGAAGGGGGATATGGTGCTCGGCGCTAGTCGAGCCTTTTGCCCGCAATACGCGTGGATTCAGAATGCAACTGTCCGGGAAAATATTATCTTCGGGAAAGAAATGGACAAAGACTGGTACAAGCAAGTAATCGATGCTTGCGCACTACAGCCGGATCTTGATATGCTTCCTCAAGGGGATGCTACTGAAATTGGGGAACGTGGTATTACCGTATCAGGAGGGCAAAAGCAACGACTCAATATTGCCCGCGCGATTTACTTCGATGCTGATTTTATCCTCATGGATGATCCGTTATCCGCAGTCGATGCTCACGTCGGCCGGCACATCTTCGACAGTGCGATCCTTGGTTTGTTGAAGAATAAGTCTAGGGTATTGGCAACCCATCAGCTCTGGGTCCTGAGCCGCTGTGACCGAATCATCTGGATGGAGGAAGGTAGGATTTATGCTGTCGATACCTTCGACAACCTCATGAAGAATCACCCCGGCTTCCAGCTCTTGATGGAAACCACCGCTGTCGAGGAGAAGCAAGAGGCCCAAGAGGATGACAGTGAAGATGAAATCGAAGAAGAGAAGAAGACGGTCAAGAAGAAGCGTGGTGGCGTTCCGTTAATGCAAGCTGAAGAGCGGGCTGTTAAGAGCGTACCTTGGTCTGTATACGTTGACTATATACGTGCTTCTGGTAGCGTTTTCAACGCGGCCATCGTGGTCATGTTCTTGTTACTCGCCCAAGGCGCCAATATTGCAACCAGTCTGTGGCTATCATGGTGGACATCAAACAGTATGTTTTTATACTCTCCCGTCCTTTTATCCACGAACTAACAACCGGGTTAGAATTCGGGTATTCTAAAGGAGTCTATATTGGCGTGTACGGCGCTCTAGGTGGAATCCAAGCGGTTCTCCTTTTCGCATTCTCCATATCTCTCACAATGTTCGGAACAATTGCAAGCAAGACGATGCTTAATAGAGCCATTACTCGAGCGCTTCGAGCCCCGATGTCTTTCTTCGATACGACACCTCTTGGTAGAATTACCAACCGTTTTTCCCGCGATGTCGACGTCATGGACAACAACTTGACTGATGCCATCAGGATGTATTTCTTGACTCTAGCGATGATTTTATCGGTCTTCGGTCTGATCATTGCATACTTCCATTATTTCACCATCGCCCTTGTGCCTCTATTCTTCTTATTCGTCTTCTCGGCTGGCTACTATAGGGCGTCAGCTCGCGAGATGAAACGATTCGAAGCGGTTCTTCGCTCCCACGTTTTTGCGAAATTTAGCGAAGGTCTTTCCGGCACCGCTTGTATCCGCGCATATGGACTCAAGGATCGATTTGTTAAGAATATTCGAGACTCCATCGACGATATGAATAGTGCGTACTTCCTTACATTCGCTAATCAGCGTTGGCTGTCGACGAGATTAGATATCATTGGTAATTTGCTGGTTTTCGTGACTGGTATATTAGTGGTAACCTCTCGGTTTTCGGTCTCTCCGTCAATTGCGGGTCTTGTTTTGAGTTATATCCTATCCATCGTTCAGATGATTCAATTTACAGTCAGGCAGTTGGCAGAGGTTGAGAATGGTATGAATGCAACCGAGCGCATTCATTATTACGGCACACAGCTTGAAGAGGAAGCACCCCTCCATACTGTGGAAGTGCGGAAGTCATGGCCAGAACGTGGGGAAATTATTTTCGACAATGTGCAAATGCGCTACAGAGAAGGCCTTCCACTTGTCCTCTCAGGCTTGGATATGCACGTCACAGGGGGAGAACGTATCGGCGTTGTCGGCCGTACAGGAGCTGGAAAGTCCAGTATTATGTCGACGCTTTTTAGACTTGTCGAACTCTCCGGGGGTTCCATCACTATCGATGGCCTGGATATCAGCACGATTGGGCTTCAGGATCTCCGGTCTCGACTGGCTATCATTCCACAGGATCCAACACTATTTAAAGGCACCATCCGAAGTAACCTTGATCCGTTCAGTGAGCACACTGATCTTGAACTATGGTCTGCTCTTCGGCAATCGGATCTTGTTTCCGAAGACGCGAGCCTTGATGACAAGTCGCCCGGCCGTATCCATCTCGACGGCATCGTTGAAGATGATGGCCTGAACTTCTCACTTGGGCAGCGGCAACTCATGGCTCTCGCTCGTGCGCTTGTCCGCGGCTCACAAATCATCATATGCGACGAGGCCACATCCAGTGTTGACATGGAAACCGACGAAAAGATCCAACGCACAATCGCAACCGGATTCAAGGGCAAGACACTCCTTTGTATTGCGCATAGGTTGAAGACGATCATCAATTATGATCGCATTTGCGTCATGGAGCAGGGACGCATTGCCGAGTTAGACACCCCGTTCGCCCTGTATGAACGAGGTGGCATCTTTAGAAGTATGTGCGATCGTGGAGGCATCCGGAAGGAGGATTTCACAGATTATAATCAAGATATCTAGTTTGAATATGTGGCGGTCATGTCTACACTACGTGGGCAAATAGCATTATACGGTGTTTGTTGGAGTTTGGCGGAGGAAATTTAGGAGGCATAAAGATTTAATGTTCTCGGGATAAAAAGCTGCCCTTGAGATATAGTTAGACTACTTTATTAGTGTCTATGTTTTAATATACAAAATTGACTACTTACAATATCAGTCATAGTTTGGGTTTATATTTTCTTAATAAGTTTATTATCTTCGGGTTTGATGTCAAAAGGCTGCGTTGATATATTATCATCCTTCATAATAATCCCTTGCCATGCTTCCTTAGGGATTAATTTATATTTTATACAATCTTTTGTACAGGTCTTATACTCAGCTAATACTGTGGCTTGTTGACTTTTACTTTGGCCAAGAACCTTTATAAATGCACGTGAAATCTTATCGCCGAACCCAACGGAGCAAACCTAGACATAAACTTATTACACCCCACCAAATCTCAAACAGATTATCTCCAACTCCCATCCACGACAGTCATGCCTGTGAGTCGCAAGGTTTTCCAAAACCAAACCCGGAAATAGTGCTAACTCTCTTCCTCTCAGTTAATAATTCTCACCGGCTACCCCACGTCTGGGAAAACGCATCGTGCCCGCCAAATCCACACATACATCAAAGAGCGCATATCCTCTCTCCCTGAGAGCCACCCCGCGTCCACGCAGCGCGTGCACCTCGTATCCGACCACACACTGTCGATCCCCCGGGAAGTCTACAATCTAGAGTCGAAAGATCAACACGAGCGGTCTAACAATGCTTCGGAAAAAGATGCGCGTGCGACGATCTACGGGGCTGTCAAGCGGCTGCTAAGCAATAGGGATATTGTGATCCTAGATGGGGCGAATTATATCAAAGGATGGCGGTACCAGCTTTATTGCGAGGCTAAGGCCGTTAGGACAACGCATTGTGTGGTTCATGTTGGGACGCCGGTGTCGCAGGCGAGGGGCGTTAATGATGAGAGGTTGGCAGCGGCCAAGACGGCTTCTTCAAGTGGTGAGGATGATACGCGGAGTGAGGAGGAATTGCCATATGAGAGTGGGTGCTGGGAGAATTTGGTATTTAGGTATGAGGAGCCGAATGCGATGGCCAGGTGGGATAGTCCATTATTTACGGTTCTGTGGGATGATCCAACCCCGCCTTGCGATGCCATCTGGGACGAGCTTGTTGGGTCCGATGCCGAGGGCGGGAAGAAGGTCGTGAAGCCGAACCAGGCGACTGTTTTGAAGGCGCCTAGTAGTGAGGATTATCTCTATGAGTTGGATCGGAGTACGCAGGGGATTCTGAATAAGATTCTGGAGTGGGCGAAAGATCACCCAGGAGAAGGTGGCGGAGAAGTTGGCGTGGGAGAGGGTGGTGGCGAGGAGTTGATTGTTGAATTGCCTGCTAATCCGGTGGGCTTGCCGGCCCTGCAGCGGATTAGGAGGCAATTCATAAGTCTTAACAGGACAAATGCTGTGCCTGTGAAGCGGATCAGTGAGAGCTTTGTGGTATATCTGAATGATTCATTTGAGACTTTATAGGAGGAAATGGGATGTAAAAGCTATTATTCGGAGTTCCTGATTGCGAATTGATACCCCCGGCTTGATACTATAGGCGTTGATAGATATATCTAAATAAAAATGGAAGATATTCAGCTACTTCAACCCCTGATCCATTTCACAACATCCTCGCCCCATTTTTCTCCCGCGGGCTCTCCAGCCATGAGACCACATGGGGGACTAATATGATTATGCCCAGCAATAACCCCAGATTCAATCCCTTCTCCCCATGTCTTTTTCCAGAGTTCCACGAATTGGTCAGACCCCCGTGGAATCTGTTCAGGTTCCCATTCCCCAACCAGCGTTAGGATCTTCGGCACGGCAACGTCCTCCCTCGACTCACCCCTTTGGCCCATTTCCTTGAGCAGCACGTAAGGACAGTGTTTCCCAGCGTCTGCCACGGTGCCAAAATAACCCGCCAGCATTTCTGCATTCTCATCCACCGATTGCCCAAAATGAAACGGGGCAGATAGCTCAATCGCACCTTTCAGGGTAATCCCCGCATCGCCTCCAATGTAGGATTTCCTCTGCTCCAAATACTGCGACTCAAACAGGAACGTGGAAATGTGCACTCCTCCAGCTGAGTTGCCCATGATAAAAACATCTCTCTTGCCTCCTTCTCCAGCAAATGTTTTGGCGACCCATTTGAGTACCAAGGATACATCGTCCCCACCGGAGGGGAACACGGCGTCGTGACCCTTTGAAGCAACATTTACGAGTCGATAATCTGGGATGATAGTCGTGACTCCGTGGGAGGCAAAGAATGTGCCTAGATTGTGATATAATAACCCATCGTCGATAGTTTGAGTGATCTTCTCGCCGGTCGTAAAGCCCCCGCCATAGAAGAATACGAGGATGGGAGTTGTGGTTTTTGAGGAATCCGAAGCTAGGTAGACATCCAGCGCCTGGCGGGGATGAGAACCGTAGGACTCGGTTTTTGGGGGAATTGCGAGAATCCTCTCTTTGTTTGCGACGAGGAGGGGGCTGTAGATTTTGAAGGTTGGGCCGAGGACAGAAAAAATAGATGGACCAACTTTTTCTTGGAGGGTGCGGATTTGGTCCATGGTTGGAGGTTTACTGAGGTCTAATGTCTTTGAGAATTAGAGAGATTTGGTTGTATATTTGATGATTGGTTATCTGCCGTGAAGTTCTGTTAGAAGATGTGCCTTTATCGAGTTGTAAAGGGGGATAACCTACGTGATACAACTGTCCAGCTTCTTTTAGCCTGGAGTAGAATGCTAGTAAATAGTCGCCGTTAAAGGGAATGTTGGAGTGCCTTATTTAAGTTCATTATTGAATAGGTAAGGTAGGTAAACTGCTGAGGGGTTCAGAGTTGCGGTCCTGGTGTATGGGGCGCCCACCCCACATGCGGGGCTTTTCGGTCCCCGAGTCTAAGTATTGATGATAAAGTCTTACCAATCCAATGCCCAGATTTGAAGAAAAAAAATGCTGCTTTATGAAATGCTTGAGGGGCTTGCGAGTATTCTAGCGCCACTAGCAACGAGCATGCTTTTAGAATGTTGGGGGCATTTTGTAAAATAGATACATAGCATATGGTACCTTTTTATATGCACGGCCCGCGCCGTGCTTGTGAGCTATATCCACAGTAGCCGGCCTACGAGATGTTTCGGCACGATACACGGCAATCAAGGTTAGGACATACCCACTTCAGCTTCAGCATATAAAGAATAGGAATCAAGCAGGTACCTTCGAACCCCCAAAGGAGTAAGCTACTTCCATATTAACCCATATCCCAAAGATCCAAGGATCGGCAATTTTGCACCGCGACATGTCGCCTATTGAATGCGTATAACTCCTCTGGGGAAACTACAAGGTAGCCCAAGTAAAGCCTTACCTGTCTATGCTGGCGAATTATGGATAATTCCCACCTCCAATTCAATAATGAGGCTTTTGGTAGTAGGAAAGGAAACAAACAATGCGTTTCCCGACATGGGCACAGGGAGAACATTCGCCCACCTTATTGGCTTCCACTGCCACAAAGGAGGCTACGATGCATCTTTCTGGCTTGAAGGCAAGCTCAATGTCTGGACTAATGACCCCGCGCGCTCATTATATCCCGGTGATTTTGCCAGTGTACCACCTGATATCGCAAGCATTCGTCCTATCCCAAGGCCATGTTTGATTGAGTATTTGGTGCAGCGAGCTGGGAGTGGAGATGAAAGCAGGGAACGATCCACCAATATCAAATCGATTCATAATCACACAGGGTTTATCGGTCTGATAATTCTAGGCGGCTGGGACGGATGCTTCCGCTTTATCAGCGAGTCATATTTTGAGCCTCCCTTGCCTACCGCAGACCATCGAAGTCCCGTTCAAAGTTTTGATTCCTCGGCTTGTGACAGCCACCAGGAAATTTGATATGGTTCCCGTCCCCGACCAAGCTCCCTTCGAACTCCAACTTTGGGGCGGGGGCGAGTATATATTGCCTGCGAATTGCGTGGAAAGCGGGCATTCCCTACAGGACGGAAGCGGCGAGAAGTGGATTGGTGGGGGCACGGCGATAAGACCCATGGCAACGGTAAAGGAGACCAATGGCAGGTTTGGTATCTACCCGTTGGAAGGAAGTAAGCTGCATGGGGGAAAGTTTCTTACAGAAAAGTTGGAATGTAACGAGAGGCACATGCGGTGCCCGTAGAGGGGGGTTGGCATTATGGTGATAGAGCCAAATCCGTCCCAAGCCATAGGGGGGTAAGAGGGTGGAGATGTGGAGATGGCATTCCTAGAGAAATTGATACCATAGCGGGCATCTAGAAGCACCATCGATCGCCAGGCGCGGACACAAAATCGACTTCCGCATTCCGGCATTTTCAATATCCTGGTCCGTACCTGGGCACCTAGGTACTTGTATAGAACAGTTGATCGTGTCTCTCGTACATAGCACTCGCCGCCACTTGGCTCGCACGGCTTGATAATTGTTGCTATGCGCCGTAGAATAAACTCGAAGGATATCACTATTGCTATTGCCTTTCTGCCATGTCAACATGTGTTTGCATCTTTGTGGTTTGCTGCATCAAGCAGTCTCGTTGAAATCTGATCGTCGGTATTAGCGTGCCTCGCCATATGCTGTTTTCGGCCATTCTAGAGTGCGGTCTAGAAGAATGAAGTTGCAAGAAGCAGTTGTTGTCGCATGAGATCGTCTCATTAAGAAGCCGGGACTGTCTCTCCCCAAGCGCAAGCGAGCAGCTAGTTACGTCATGGCCACAACAATCCTCCGAATGTGGTTCGTGCCGAGCAGGGGTTCATACGTATTGCAGCCTTACATGTTAGGCTTGATTATTTGCGCTTCTGCGTTCCATTATCACCACAAGCAAGGCACTCGATATGGCATTCGTACGATACTACCAAATCTTCAACTGATTGATTCAGGTCTGGTCCCAGATCCCGACGGCGATTTAGGATCATTCACAGATTCATTGGCAGACCAGATACCCAGGCCTAATCCCATCTTCTCGTCCAAACTCCTGGGGTAGATAAGAGACCGAGGACCCAAGTTTTGTGAAGCTTTGGAACACACCCGACCTTCAGCCGTACCATGGGGAGGGTGATGTAGAGTGATATGAGATGAGCTGACTGCAAAGCTTGCACCATGGACGGCACGGTGGTCTTAGGGGATGATCCGCCCCCGCGACTCTTTGAGCGGCTGCAGCAGATTTCCGGCTACATATGGGATGAGTCAAGACTCTACCATACCAGCTATGACAACTGGTAAGGCCGCCCGAAAGGAAATCTATTCCTATTCCTTTACTGATATGGTCTTCGTGTAGGCAAGTCTTTGGTAGAAAAATAATCACCAACCAGCCGACTACGAAGCGTAAAACGAAGCGTCGATCGAGAGTTCCATCAGAGCGGAACTTGCAAGCACAGGGTCAGCTTGACGCGAGTGGATATAATTATAATAGACCTGCGAGTGAGAGCAGCAGCGAAAATAGTACATCTACACTTCGTGATGAGGCCGTGGAATCGGAACCGGAGCCGGAAGAGATTGAAGTTCTCGCGCGCATTTCTACCCACGCGCTACGGGAAGAACGAACATACCATATTTGCAAGAACCTGATAAAGTCGGCAGACCCGCACGGAAACCATATCGTCAAGCCAATAGACATAGCGAGGCTACCGGGACAGCAAGGGGACGTGGGGCCGGTGATTGTCTGTATATTCGAAAATCCAGGGCCCAACTACCTGACCCAAGTCATTGATTACGGCCTGGCTTGGTACCGGGGACGGAAGGTTGGAGATAGGCTTGAATCTTATCATGAAGATTTCATCCCGAGGGAGCAGGTCCCACTTGAAACATTTCTAGATTTCGCGATGTAAGGATGATTGGATCTCAAGTCATGATCTAAACCCTGCAGCCTTGCTTTACTAGTAGAAGAATTGCTAACTTTTCAACTATATAGTGGCACAGCCGAGTGTCTGGAAATTCTCCACCATAAACAGCGTATCGTACACGGGGAAATTCGAGGCGATGCTTTTCACATGAATGCGGAGACATCCAAAGTCAGGATAATCAATTTTGGCTCCGGATTGCGAACTTTTGAGCATGGACTCACCAGTACGGGCTGGTCTGCCCTTTCGCAAGAGCTCGGCGCCAAAACAAAGCTCTCTTACATGAGCCCTGAGCAGACAGGCCGCATGCCTGCAGAACCAGATAGCCGAACCGACATATACTCTCTCGGAATTCTATTCTGGACAATGCTCACGCAGGAGCCAGCCTTTGAGGGAGAAACGCCTATGGATATTATTCAAGGGGTGCTTGGCAGACGACTACCCACTGTGTCAAGTGTGAGATTCAATATTCCGGATGTCATTGGAAAAATTATTCAGAAGATGACGGCGAAGATTATCGGCGATCGATATCATTCTGCTAGCGGCTTGAGGCATGACCTTGTGGAGGTCCGAAGACTCCTAGAAGCCGGAGATTCGGAGACACTTCAGCATTGGCAAATCGCGACTAAGGATGTTTCCTCTTATTTTATCCTACCGACGGCAATGATAGGAAGAAGTGAAGAACACGCAGAGGTGGTGAAGGTTATTGATAAGGTTTCCAAGCGGCATATTATCAGCCAGAAGCAGGACATCCATACCATATCTTCTTCATCTCACATATCTGAATCGCGCCTTGGGGTTGCCGACGGAGGAGCACTTTTAGAAGTTACAAGCGAGGACAACACCAGCTCAACTGATGGGTTTTCGAACTCTATGGGGAAATCAAGTACCAACGGGGCCATCCCTGGGGAACTAAGAGCATATCATAATACCGGATCCAGTGCCGCCCGCTCCACAACGAACTCAGTGCAGAATTCCTGTAATATCCCAGAATCATCAAACCGCCAACCAGGCAGCGTGCTGAAACCATGGGAGAAGAACAGCTCCCTTAATGGCATCGCAGATAACATGAATTCAAAAGGCAGTAGCGTCACAAGAATAACCAGCCCAGACAGCATTGGAAATTTAGCCAGTCATCGAAATCCTCAGAAATTCCGCCCAAAAGGACGCTGCGAGGTTGTCAGTATCTCGGGGGCCGCTGGACTAGGTAAAAGCTGCCTAATACAATCTGTTCAGGTTGAGGCACGTCGAAGGGGCTACTTTGCAAGTTCAAAGTTTGACCGTGCCAAGAAAACCCCTTTTGGCCCAGTTCTCAAATTGTTGTCGAGTCTATTCAAGCAAGTCTTCTCTGAGAGCGACACGGATACACCTTTCCATCAGGTCCTAAAGCAGTATGCCAGGCCATCGTGGCCCATGCTGCATAAAGCTCTGGAGCTCCCGGAATTTTTGCTCGGGCCATGGTCGGGATCCGTGGTGTCTAATCACTCCAGTCCAACCCCTCAGGGATATAACAAGAGCCTACGGCCCAACATAGGACAATCTGATTCATCGGGGTCTAGTTCCCACGGCAGTTTATATAGCCTCCCTCGCGATTCGCAGAACTCCCAGGACTATCTTCGTGCTGGCACTGCAACAAAATCGATGCGTTTGATGAACACCGTTCTCGACGTGTTGAGAGTTTTCACACAACACAAATTTATCTGTTTCTGCTTGGATGATCTGCAATTCGCAGATGATGAGTCGCTCGATTTAATTACCCAAATTGTGGTTGCGCGAATGAAGATGGTGTTATTAATAACTTACCGACCTGATGAATTTCTTCCAGAAAGGATCAAGGGGATAATTGAACCTCCGAATACAGAGGGTACCAGTTTGCACGCCAAATCCCTATCCTTATTAGCCATGCTAACTCAGTATCCAGAATACATAAAAACCAACGGCATTGGTATCACCCGAGTAGTATTAAGACCACTCAGCGAGGATGATATTGTCACATTCGTTGCCGCCACCCTTTGTCGACCTAAGGAAGAAGTTGTTCCTTTAGCAGCAGTTATTCAATCTAAAACTGCCGGGAACCCGTTTTTCATGAGAGAAATGCTTGATACGTGTCACCGGAAACAATGTATATGGTACGACTATAAGCAGAGCTGCTGGTGCTTTAGCCTCGACAAGATCTTCAAGCAATTTCAAACGGAAAATTATCATGACACTCTCAACAGCGAGTTCATTACAAGCCGACTAAATGAGTTACCACCAGCCTCGAAGTCAATATTGGCATGGGCATCAATACTAGGGGCATCGTTTTCGTTCGAACTAATCCAGAGACTTATAAGTGGGGAATTCGATTATGACGACGCGGCCCGGACACCAGATGACTTCCAACCTTACTCTTTATCTCACTCACAGGAAGATGCAGTTGAGGGACTTCAAGCGGCCATCCAAGCCTACATTATCATTGCTACACAACAAGACGACCGGTTTCGGTTTGCACATGATCGTTACAGTCAAGCCGCACAATCTCTTGGAGAATGCAATGCACCAAAGATGCACTTCATCATCACTCAGACGCTTCTCAAATATTATTCTTCGGAACAGAGATCACGGGACGATACCGCTGCACACATATGCAAATGCCCGGATATTATCAACCAACGTGTTCTACACAGGCATGCTTTTAGGAAGTTACTTTTCGATTGTGCTCAAGCTACAGCAGAAAGTGGTGCCCGCCCTACAGCTGCAGCATACTATGCTAGTTGTTTTGCCCTTCTCCAACCGGATCCGTGGAGTGATGATATGCCCGATGTGTACTACGACGAAACCCTTCAGTTACACACCAGAGCTGCTGAATGCGACCTGTACCTAGGCCGGTACAGTGAAGCAAAACGTCTCCTGGCCATTGTATTTGCCAATGCTAGGACGCCCGTCGATAAAGCTCCAGCTTGGGTTTTGCAATCCAGGATCCTTACCCAAGAGGGAGATTTACCAGCTGCCTTTCAAGCTTTGAAGCAATGCCTCGCCGCGCTGAATATAGACGTGGATGATAAACCTACTTTCGAGAAATGCGATCGAGAATTTGAGCGGCTCTCGCTGAAGATTCAATCTATTGACCCGGAAACTCTCCTATCCCGGCCTGTAATGAACGACCCAAATCTGGCTGCTGTTGGTGCAGTCCTTGTCGAGACAATCAGTGCAGCCTTCTGGACGAATAGATTGGTATTTTTTCAGATGTCGCTAGTCATGGTCAATACCCAGTTCACTTGCGGGTTTTTCCCCCAAGCCGGTATGGGCTTCTTGCATCTTGCAACGATAGCAATAAGCCGATTTAATATGATCGGTTTTGCGACTGAGATGGGTAAGCTCTCGCTAGAAATGATGGAAAGATGTCGAGACCCCTATACCATGGGACGAGGCGGCACCATATACCCGCTCTTTGTGGGGCATATTCATCTCGATTTCCGGGCATCTTTGGCGCAATTGGAAGGCGCTCTGGAGTACTCCATACAAGCTGGTGATAGAATATCAACCATTCTCAACTTTGGGATTGTTTCCAATCTCAGGTTTTTCGCATCCGAGAACGTTATCGACCTAGAAAATTTCGTCCGATACGGCTGCGAGGAAGCGCAGAATTGGATTATGGACACCAGAGGCGGAACTATGGCTGTTGCAACTCGGCAGGTTTGTCGCGCCTTGCAAGGAAAGACCGCTATAGAAAGCCCTGATGAGGTTATGAGTGATGAAATGCATAACCCCGCAAATTACAAAACCTGGTTGAAGAGAGTTAGCAAGCCTCACGACCGGTCGCTACTTTTCTACGAGGGGATGGAAATGGTGCCCCTATTTTTGTATGGTCACTACGGCCGGGCTATCGACTTGGGGACCTCGTGTCTTCAAAATATTGACCTCGTCTGGTCTGCAAAAAACACCCGACATCTCATGTTGTTTCATGGACTATCCCTCTGCAGTTTAATGTGGAGTAAATTGCAGAACCCTCTTCATTTCTTGGGAGATGGGAAACCAAACCTCGTCTCAAGTTCAGTGGCCGATACTCCGCCGTCAAACGATGAGCTTCCTCAACAGACCGCTGAGGTAGTAAAACAAGTCAAGTACTTGAAGCAAAAAATTAGGGATTGGGAATCCATTAATGAAGTTACTTATCTAGCTTGGTCAAACCTGCTTGCTGCCCAGATCGCCGAGATGGAGGGAGATCATGGAAAGGCTTTAAGCAGTTACGAGGAGTGCTTAGATATTGCGGCAGCCAATGGATTTACCCTCGAAGAAGCACTTGGCAACCATCTGTATGGAGAGTTCTTTCTTCGAGCAGGATCTCGTCGGGCTGCGAAGGCATCCTTGCGGGAGGCGATTCAACTTTATCGACAACTTGGCGCCATAGGAGTCGTAAAACATATTGAGGATGAACATAATCTACTGTTGCTGGGCCCCACTCAAAACCTACGGGCAGTTGATGTTAGTTGCCAGACAGATTTTGCTGGGGATTCAGCACCTGTTCAATATCGAACCCTTGAAGGCGACGAGGATGACGAACGTCAGCAAACCTGTGCTGATGTCTCTGAGAGCAAGGGCGATAGGATTGGAGCATGGCAAGTATCGTCTCGTCCTGACGCTGGCTCAGGATTACCAGCCTTGGATATGTTGGACCTGACCTCGATTCTCGAGAGCTCTCAAGTTATCTCCAGCGTCTTACAGGTGGATCAGCTTTTGAAGACGATGTGCGAAATCATCCTGCAGAACTGTGGTGGCCTGGCATCCACGGCGGCTATAGTTGTGGAGGAAGATGACCCCACTCCCGGGTGGTGCATCGCAGCTAGTGGCGATCCTGAGGGAGGGGCTACAGCTCATATTCCTGGGATTCCTTTGAGCGAGACATCATTAGTGGCCGAAGGCGTTATTCTGTATTGCACACGCTTCCGAGAGACGGCGTTCTTGTCAGATATACTGCATGATGAACGTTTCAGCAATGTTACTGAAGCTTGGTCTGCCCGGAACCCAGGTGGCAAATCTGTGATCGCTCTTCCGATTGTTCATGGCAACAAGCCACTTCTGGGGGTTCTCTATCTCGAAGGAGAGCCAGGCGCGTTCACTGATCGAAACCTCACTGTTTTACAGCTGCTTGTAAACCAAATCGGAATCAGCTACTCCAACGCGCTGACATTAAAAGAAGTCAAGAAAGTCTCCGCCTTCAACACATCTATGATTGATATGCAGAAAAAGGCGTTGCTTAAGGCTCAAGAAGCTGAGACCAAGGCTAAGAATGCCGAAGCTGCTGCGCTCGCAAGTGTGAAGCTAGCGGAAGAGGCTGCCAAAGCGAAATCCATCTTCTTGGCTAACGTTTCCCATGAGCTTCGAACTCCACTGAATGGTGTTATTGGAAACTCAGAACTCCTTAGAGACTGCGTTTTGACTAAAGAGCAAGCTGAGATGGCGGATTCAATCCGTGTCTCGGCTGATCTGCTGCTCACTGTTATCAATGACATCCTTGACTTCTCTAAGATGGAAGCCGACAAGATGGAACTTTGCATCGAATCTTTCAAACCCGATGAAATGATCCGCGAGATTGTGCGGTCTGTCTCCTATAGCTACCGCGACAAGAAACGGCTGAAGAATATCGACATTCTGCAAGATATTAACCTTCCCGACTTGCTCATATATGGAGATCCAGTCCGCTTACACCAGGTTTTGGGGAATCTTTTGGGAAATAGTATGAAGTTTACGGAGACAGGATCCATTACAGTTGGTGCTCGGTGTGATGCCCAGACGGATGAAAATGCCACCTTGACTTTCTGGGTTAAAGACACCGGCATCGGTATCCCAGCTCAGAAACTATCAAAGCTATTCAAACCATTTAGTCAGGCGGATGCTAGCACAGCACGGAAGTATGGCGGAAGCGGTCTGGGTCTTAGTATTTGCAAGTCGCTCATTGAGTCCATGATGGGAGGAAGGATAAAACTCGAAAGCGCTGAGAATATGGGAACAACTGCATGGTTCACGGTTACTTTCGAAAAGGTGCGCTCAGGCTTTGCTGCGGATCGTGGAAGTGACCGGAATGGCATCGGTCTGCGACGCGAATCAGTACCAAGGCCTGTTGAGCCTCCGGCGGCAAATCCATCCACTGTTTATTCTGACTCCCGTCATGTTGCTCAAGAAGATTTGCAAATTTGCGTTGCGGAAGATAACCCGATCAATCAGAAGATTGCGATCCAATTCATGGAGAAGCTTGGCTACAAGCATATTGACGCCTATGACAATGGATTGGAGGCTGTGGAAGGTCTGAGGAAGATGGCCAAACAAGCTCGACCTTATCATATCGTCCTAATGGATGTTCAAATGCCAGTTCTTGATGGATATGAAGCAACAAAACTAATACGGCAAGACCCATTGGAAGCGGTTCGGAAGGTCTTGATTATTGCCATGACTGCTTCCGCTATTCAAGGAGATCGCGAGAAATGCTTGGAAGCTGGTATGAACGATTACCTTGCCAAGCCAGTGAGGATTGGGATACTACAGAAGAAATTGAATCAGTATCTCCAAAATGTCAGTTAAAGAAAAGCTTCCCTCGTGTGTTCAGAACATAATTAACACTATTTCTAGCCCCCATCTATGACACTCAACCTTCGGGAATCTTCTAGGAAGGTAATCGACAAAGCTCTACAGGGTGTTGATAGAATTACAAACATTGAAAACGACAAGTCTTCTGGAACATTAGCCTCCACATCACCAGACCGGTCATTACCCAACAATCCACAGACGGGCACTCTCAGTACCTCTTCCTCATCGGTCACAGTGCGACCCTTGAAGCGCAACCTCTCATCAAGGATGCAGAACTCAGCGGATGGAGATCAAAAGATTTCAATTTCATCATCCAATCACAATGCCGTAGGCAGTGCGTTTGAACTTGGCGCCCTTGAGCCTAATTCTGCCGAGCGGACATCAATTGCAAATGACGAGTCGCCCCCAGAATAATGTGCCATTGCGGACTAATGTCGAAGAAGAAGGGCAAATGTAGACGTCGAAAGTGGGGGGGTAGGGCAATTCCCCAGTCGATGGGACCCTAAAGAAGCAAAACCCGTCGTGCGAGATCAGCCAAGCAGTGGCAAATTCAACACCACCAATAGCGGCCCCAAGCTGGTCGGAATCTCACTTCAGCATACAATTCGCTGGACGATCTTGCAAAGAAAAAGTAAGCATAATGACACCGTCGCCCTTTAGAGCGGTGAAGGGAGCCGGTTTTGTTTTTTTACGGTTTTGGAAGTTGATGGAGAGTTGCGTTCCGCCTCTTAACAGATATGACATGTGTTATAGGAGTTTGTGAGTACGTGTCTTAGCTACATGGCATAGCTACATGGCATAGCACGGCATCGGGAGACGTACTTTTTGATTTACATATTTGTGCGATGTACGCTGAAATCTCATTGTTCATAGCATGGGCGTAGGGAGAACGGTTTCTAGCCCTTAGTTTGCTCGTATAAGTCTCCACTTGCTTTTAATGATTATGACGCATGGCAGCATGGGGTTTATACATATGGAACATTCGAAGCAAGGGGGGAAATACCAGATGGAGTAAAGGATATAATAAACTGCAACGACGGATTTTGTTAATATTAGGAATCGAATGCATTTTACGACGAGCTTTGTGACAAGTGACTCATACTAAACTATTTCAATTGTCAACGTATGTGGTAGTAAACCGGATACCGTTGAGAAATTGAAATAGTTATGAAAGGCCTGCTTGCGCGACCACCAACGCTAGGCATTCGGACTCTATACCATCTCAACAGTGATACGGCAAGGTGCCTTACAGATTTCTTAAGAGGTCCCTAGCGCTGTTGATTCGGGACCCGTTTGGTCATACCCGTAAAACCCACCGGAATAAATTCAATTAGAAACTTAAAGTGCTCAAAGTTGCAACTCGATACCCCTTGCCATTATTATTGTAGCATGCGAGAAGGGCTGGGAATGCGAAGGAGGACAAGGAGATAGAGCACAATGGAGGTTTAATGTTCAGGGTGAGCGCAACCCTTCCCCATAAGATACGCGGAGCAGGAACAGATTATTCGACACAATATTGGAATGGAATTTGGTTGGGATTGGAAGGAAACTAGTCAAGGAAGCTACTCTTGACAACAAAGAGAACCATATCAAGAACAAAACACCACCTAAGAACTAAGCAGCTCCATCACCCTAGGGCTTCCAGGTCTTATGTTCGAGAAGCCGTGCAGGACTTCGAATCTATAAAAGAGCTAGAGCTATAGCACCCGCTTAGTCATAAAAGGAGGATTTCAATTTGCGGTATTAAAGATGAGCTTATCCTCACCCACTACTTAGTGGATGGTCACCATTGTCGGTATTATTCATCACCTCGATGATTATACTGGTTTCCAACCGGTCGAGAACCAGTTCGTCAAGACGTCAGGTATTTCCGAGTATGTACGCTAGTATCCATCCCCTTGAATGAAAAGCAGTTTTGATCGCGCAAATCGACTTCCTAGCAGCCAACATGGATGAAGATCAATTAATATTCAATCCATTTTAACAATCTCGCTGATCAGGTCCTACAGACGCTGTTGGTTGGTCATTCTGAGCCTTGACGCAGGGGTATATAATCCCCTGCGCTTTGAATAGGGAGTATGACTTGCAGCATATTCAACATCTGAAACCGAGCTCAAATGCTGTACACCGTCCGGAGGTAGCCTGACGATGTTTTCGGCGACCTGGAATTCCAGTCTGGAGCTTTCTCGGACTGCATCGTAATTCCGCCATGCAAAACATCACGCATTCAGCCTGATTCCACTTGGGTCTGCAGCCTTACAGCAGGCTGCACCTCTGGTCCGTACCTGCATATCCACTATATTTGGACTTTATTGCACACGAGCCATGATGTGATCAGAAATGTTGCAAATGCCTGGCCGCGATCCGTACCTAACCCCGCCCTGGCCGCGCAGGTACCAGAACATGCCAACACCCATCGTCATAATATAAACAAATATAAGATACTGGAAACTAGGAAGTCGAGGGATTTTATCGTGGGTTGGTCACCAATTCGGCCAAAATCCAGTTCCGGTTTATTTGAAACAGCCTGTGCACCAATCGGGCAAATGTCCCCTTAGGATTTTGAACAATCTCAATCTCAAACCCGCGCAGGAGCTGTCGCCGTTCCTGGTATCTGGCCATGTACTCCTAGTAAATTGCGGTGCATTGCCTTTCCGAGACTGAGTACGTAGGTACAACGTACAGTACATATATGTACTTTACATGTACGTAGCACATGAACGGATACTCTGTCATGTGCAAAAGAGTCCTCCTGTATGCAGACTCGTGCGTGTGGCTGAAAAGCTGCAATATGTGGCGCCTGCAAGGCCGATTACATGCGTTCTCTGTTTCTACCTGCGACAGCGTGTCGCCGAGGGCGATCCGGAGGAGAGTTCCGTCTTGTGGTAATCAGGCGTGGAAATCCACTTTCCTTTCTGGGCGATACATGTTTGTTTCTACTCCATATTCGGCAGCATTTGGTCCCATTCTAGGGCGCGAACTTTCCTTAGCTCTCCATCCCGCAGTCAGTTGCAATATCCGCATCTGCATCTGCATCAGCCCTTTTATGGCTCAAAATCCGGGTCCGGGCAAGTGGGATGCGTCTTGTCCTACCTGACAGAGTTGGTAAGTCCTCCGGGCTCCAGTCTCCCGCCACTGACACCCTGTGGCTTTGTCGAAGTCTTGATTCAGGAACCGGGAAGCATTGAACCCGGGATGCAGCTTCCCCTTCCAGAGACCCATTCCATATCCGGTAATATGGAAATATGGAAATACTTCGTGCTCCCTTAATGATGTACGTACTTGTACTGTGCGAAGTGTCCCGTACGTATACGCCGTACGTAGCATCGCATTGTCCCGGGCCCGCAGATGTTGAAGTTCCCAGCCACTTTCCCGGGAAAACATCGCAATTCAGAGAGATATCTCCCCTCGCCATGGTGTTCACATGGCGCATCTCAATCCTTTTCATTTCGACTCCTTAACCATCGCCGTCTCCGATAATTGCCCTACATTATCTACTAGGCTGCACGGGACACTAACCGATATCTCTTTCGGGGATAAGCCATGCCCGTGGCAGCGATTGCGCCTAGTTTGGGCAAACACAAAACACGGTCCGGCGAGTGGAGTATCTTATCTCTCGATCTAGCACAGTACAGTAGATCTACTTCTTACGGACGAGTATGGGTACCATGGTGGTCGTCATCAGCTCATACTGTATCATCACATCTCATCTCATCTCATCTTTTTTCCTGTCTAAACATGAAACACCGGGCCCGAAGGCCGTGCGTTCCAATAGCGCGGCTCTTAAGACCGGGGGATCAACGACTCTTTCTCCTTTGGGACGTCTTCAGGGGGCGTGTTTGATCGACGTTGTGGCGGTGGTGGTTGGCGCAAGCCCTTGGTAAGACAAACGTGTGTCCTTTGGTAAACTCCGTTTTGCGAACAGCGTGCCATCAAGGCCATGGTGGAGCAGGCCTCAGGGGCCGAGGAAGGGACAGCGATGCGTTATTATTATCCCAGCATGTCATGTGTAGGACAACCGCAACGGAGGCATATCATGATCCCATCTCTTCTCAAGGATTTGACTCTATAAATGTTTTTTTTTTGGTCTCGATAGGCCTTCCCGAGGTCGTGTTGCGATCCAAATCGTAGTTAATTTCTTGAGTTGGCTTATCTGGTCGCCATGGCGAAACATTTTTCATACCGTACATGCAGTACAGGAACAATGTATATGTAGTGAGAACCTTTTTCCGTCCCTTGCGTCCCAGATTTTCTTCCCGCCTCTGCTGTCCATTTCGTTCAAAAAGTTCGCACCGCTATCATCAATCATCTAGATATCTCTTTTCGTGCCGTACCGTTCCCTACCTTGCTAAACCGCACCCTGCCGACCGACCTTTTCCCTCGAAAACCACCATAAAAAGTATTTGCAAGAATTGTACCACCAGAATCCATGATCCAAGAGTGCCGCAGACAAATAAAGAGCCCATGAAGCTCCGCCCGAGATGGCCTCACGTAGGACAGGACATGCCTTCCCCCCCTTCTTCCTCCGCTCCCCCGACTTAATTCGATATGTGGTAGTCGTACAATAGGGCCTCGCCTGCCCATGACAGTAAAATACAAGTTGTACAAGCGCCTCTGTGGCGTCCTTTTGTTTTTGATGAAAAGCAATTTAAACCTGGACCTCCAGCGGCAAACGCGCATTAATGGGTATCATTTAATCATCGAAATAACGCATCCACCTTCATAACGCGTCCGTCCATAGCTGAACCTGATCCGAAAAGTTCGCTGTCGTTGTCGGCTTATTCATCTCGCGTACAGGGCAGGGCAGGGGCCATCTAGGACGCCAGGACTCTGTCTGAAACTCCTCTAATCTTGCCCATCATCTCGCTTGATAGCGTTTGGTCTTCCCGAATTTTCACTTTCCGACGTCGTGTGTCGTTCCTCGTGCCTCATCTCATGCGCCACCGCCGACTGCTGTTGCGACTGTGGCCGCGAGTCACTCTCTTCGAGCAGCGCAGAAACGGGATTCGAGCCTCCCGATCTTCGTCGTGGCCCCGCCTGCGACATGGTCTCGGGTCCCTGATCAGATATCTGGCGGGGTGATGTTAGACTTGGTAGGCTGAAGCTGCTCTCAGTATGGCGATGGCGGCTCGTAGGTCGGCCATAGGAATCGAGCCCTCGGCTTGACATATCGCTCCGCTGCCTTGAATGCCCACGACGTCGGCTTGGCGGCGTGTTGGAGACGGAGGAAGTCACCTGGGAGAATTGGGGTGAGGTGTATTGTGGTTGCGACGTAGGTGGCGGTGCTGGTTGTTGGGGTCCCGTCGCCTTCCGTTTCTTTGGGGATGAGGTGTTATCTGGCTTATCCATTAGTCGGCGTTCTGTTGATACAGAGAAACTATCGAGGCTTGCCTGAAGGAGTTGCCGGCTGATTGCCACCACTCGTTCCTGCCTGTGAGGTGGGCGGTTGCCAATGGTGAAAGTAGATAGATGGGGAAGTTTGCGACTCTTGCTGCTGGACGGACTGCGTTTGTTGCAATGGGTGGCTTGGCTGGCCAGGTAATATTTGCATGCCGGGTCCTGGCGGTGGTGGTTGGATGTGCAGTTCTCCCGTATTCAGCCTAGGAAGCTGAGACGTTGGGGACGGCCGCACAATCGTTGTCTGCGCTTGCGTGTTTTGTCGAGATCGTGACGCTGGTGATAATGGATAGCTCGGCAGAAAGCTCGCGGGTTGCTGAGATCCTGAAGGGCCTATTGGGGTGGAAGGCAAAGTCATTGGAACTGGATTTTGCTGCGTAGCAGGAGGCTGTCCGTGTCCTCGAGAGTTCCGCCGCTGGATCTGCTCGGGCGAAGTCTGCACTTGGGAAGGTAGAAGTTGCGGTTGCTGCGGAATTTGTTGCGGCTGCTGCTGAAGGTGGTGTGCCTGTGCCATGTAATGTTGTGCCCACTCCAAGCTGGCATTTGGAAGATTTCCGCCCCCCATCCCCGCAAACACCATTGGAATCATATAGGGCGGGATACCTCCCGCTAGCGACGTTCTCAACATGTCTTGCTCGATTTTTCTTTGTTCTAACCGCAGTGATTCCTGCCGCGTCTTCTCTTCTTCTTGCTTCCGCTTGTCTTCTTCGGCTTTTGCATGCAGCCAGTTCCTCATTGATTCTTCCGCGCCTTGCCATTGCTGTGGAGGACCAGGTAGTTGTCCCATGGGCTGAGGCAATTGAGTCTGGCTTAAGAGGGGTTGGCTTAATACTGGCTGGCTGATCGAGGAAGGCTGAGGTGGCAATGTCATGGCCGCCGGCGGAGGCAAGCCCCTATGGGGTGTCGACATCGACGGTCCTATCGACTTACTGACAGGTAGGTGGTGATGTTTGCTGGTGGAGGATATGGAAGGAAGGGATGACCCGGTCGAACCCACCACCGGAGAGAAGCAGGACGTGGACGGCGGTGTAGGCGGAGTATAGTCATGGAAAGACTTGTAGCCCTGATGTGCTGGCTGCTTTATCGTGAGCAACATATCTATGGGGGAATTTTTGAACCTAGAAAGAGAAACATGAAGTAGTGAAAGGTAGAAGTAACCTTGAAGTAAAATGTGGAGTGTCGGCGGTAGATGTAGGCGAATGGGTGGAAGGTCTTTTATGTCAGAGGAAAAGCACTCCAAATGCGGTTAACACTCCTCTCCAGTAGGTACCGTGCGTTATGATAGACTTCGTTGTATAGCTACCGAAAGCGTCTATGAAGATCCTCCGGGTGAAACCAGGTTTAGATATGGTGGTGCCGGTCCGTGGTCCTGGGGCGCTTGAACGATGCTAGCAAATCAAGAGGCCAGTACTGACGGCTCTGGAACGGGATGTCGAGTGGTGCTTTAACTGCATGGAAGATCTCTTCCCGGATGAGTGGTGTATCTGAAGAAATGGCAAAGGCTACCAAGCCGCGAGGTAGACGACCGAGATCGATAAGACTGTGATGAGACCAGAGGGGGGCATGTGGGCGCGGAAACGAGCCAGTCGGCGCCCAGCAGATCGTACAACTGGTACTATGGGCGGTTGGTGACTGGAGAGAATGGATCCCTTCCACTTGAGAGATTAATTGTATAATACGGAGGAGTAGCTGTGGAGAGGAACAGGGTACGGGTGGCAGATATTAGCAACAGCAGTCATCTAGGCATGTATCCATATACGGCATTTTCCCGAAAGGGTCCGTTGCAAGATACTCAGAGCGGAAGTCCAGAGTCGAGGGTAGAATCCTGCAATACCACGCACTTTCGAGAACAGTTCCACCGTTTAAAGCTGCTAGGCGGGGGGGTGTTTGTGAACCAAGTACCATCCAGAGTGCTGATGGACGGGGGTCCTCATATAAAACGATTAGAGATGGGGCGGATCCGAAATGTCAGTGGCAGTACTCCATAGTCCGTAATGAGACAGCTAATGCCTGATGGAGACCGCTGTGGAGTAAAGCCCGTGGGATACAGAAAGCGGGCAGTCCTCGAGTAGCGGGGCATGGGTGATGGGCAACTGGGTGATGGGCAACTGGGTTCAGGGGGGGTGGCTGGGTACTGTATTCTCGGTTCTGGGTTCTAGGGACTGGAGACTAGGGCTAACAGAGGGCTGAATGTCTGAAGCTTTTCGTTTGGGCTGGCACTGGTACAGTACTTCATACGGAGTATGGAGTACTTACTCCTTCCTGCTGCAACATAGTACGGGCACTTCTCGCACTGGCGGATCTGTTGTGTAAGCTTTGTAAAGAGAACTCTTGAATCTTGTCGTGCGTGGAGTCCGGCGCGTGTGGACATGGTTGTGCGGAGGTGACCGGCCGGTGAGCAGTTGGATTGGACTCTTGGAGGCTGTCCAACGGCCCTCGGAAGTTGGGACTCTGCATGTCCTGCGGTACTCCCGAACAGAGTCAGCAGCAAAATAGTGTACCGTTCCGAGGAAGCAGCATGGGAAGCTCAGTGTTTTGGAAGGCATCCTCTCCCGTATGAAGGATTCAGCCATATCATCACAGCATCAGGTCTCTCAGCGCCGGTGGGCCTACCTAGCTGTTCACTCCGGCCCTATGTGCGAAGCAATCGACAGTCTTCGGTGCTCTGACTGTGTCTCCCGGGCTGCCTGGCTCGGGGAGCACATCTGCTTTCACTTTCTCTCTGGCTGGCAACGTGTTCTGACGGGGCATAAATTGGCCTAGAATCGTTCCTGCGAGCGCCGGCACCAGTACTCCTCGGTACAGCCAGGTACTTCATACAGGTCCACAAACGGCCATGAATGACTCTGTCCAGGATCTGCCCCTCGGACTGTTCTGGGACTAGGCGGATCTGGTCATTGGAATCCTGCGGCTTCCAGGCTTTTGAAAGTTGAAACACCAGACGATCTCCAACCGCAGCGGCCATTGGCCCACGCTGGCTCCCCCGGTATCCCAATTAGAATCTAGCCGGCGAACCGAACCAGCAGGAGAAACACAAGCAAGCCACGTCTGGGCCGGCATCAAAGGAAGTGTGGCACTTTGTGGCTGATCAAAAAGTAAATTTCCTCGTGGGCCAAAGCCTAAAGGAAGGCGGGATACCCGTCGGCTGGTGGCATCCCCAACATCTCAAACAATCTCGCGCAGAAATAACCCCTCCCTGCAGGCCTGCAAATCACAAACCGGTCATCTTTGTTTACTGGAACAGGACCGTCTTGCGAGTGGCGCGAGGTAATAGAGGGGCTGAGAGGGGCTCGATGCAGTATCCGCAGGGAACAGTTGCATCGACGAAAAAGCGACGAAAGAACCAACTTCACGCAAGGGCTTGTGGGCGTGGCGTGTCCAGTTCGAGTCGAGTCCAGCAGCGATTCCAGCCTGCTTGCGCGCCGACGGACGACGCTCGTGATGGGACATAAATTGATGTGTGCGAGTGGAGCCAGCCCGCTACAGCTATTCGAGGGTAGTCATGGAGCCGCGTCCGCCGGGTTCTTCCTTGTGTGGATTGTGTGTGCTATGCCTAGTCGAATTCTATCAAATGATGTTATTATTATGTCGGGTTCGGCATAGCAAACTGTCCAGAGGAGCTACTCACTCGGTCCGTTTGTACTTGTGCTCTGCTCTGCTTTGCTCTGCTTTGCTTTGCTTTGCTGCAAGACCCGGAGGCTACGCACTGTAGTACTTCGTACCGCATCGCACCGTACCGTACCTCGTGGCATGGCAGGCATGGCATGGAGGCGTGGAGGAGCACAGTACTCGTCCAGTGCGTGCAAAGGAGGGAATCATGGCGCTGGTTCAATCATCTCCACGGTTGGATACACAGCATCTCGACCGTTCCGCAGCACAGACATGATAGCCACGGTTCCATGCCATCCATGGTCCCACGGGCCAGTGCACGGTACGCTACCAAGCTGCGGGGCCCGCGTGTCCCCTTGGTGTTGATGAGGCGTTTCTGATGGCTGATTGTACAGTAGCCTCTGGGGAAATGAAGGACCTGCCTTCATCTCTTGAGGTATTACGGACGACGCCGTGGCGCGCTTCGTGTCCGGGGCCTGCAGACGGATAGACACAAGACGCAAGACAATCTCGATTATTCCAGATCAGGAGCTGGGATTGTAATTGGAATTGGAAAAGAAATTGTAATTATAATTGGAAAAGGAAAAGGACGTGGAATAGAATTAAATGGGAGCTCGGGCCCGTCGTAGAATGGTGGTAGCGGGACTCTGGATCGTGAACCTCGATTATTAGCGATGCAGCACACTGTAGTACTCGTACAGCACCAACCTTTTAACTACCTAGGTTAATGGCTCTGATTTATTACGTAGGTTACTCAAAACTTGACTTGGTCTACTTTATCCTTACTACTTGAGCTTCTTTATTGCTTACAGTATTAGAAGCAAACAAGCATTGGGTCGCTAGTATTACATGGATAGGCTGGCAGTGCTTATATACAGGTACCTAGGCTGTGCTTAAACCACCTTCACCAAGCGTAACATCACAACACTGAAGCATATTCTGACACTCTTAGTAGGTAAGGTATCCTATATATGGTCCCGTGGCTCATAGTAACCTAGCTGGTCGCCTAGGGCGCTTATTAGCAGAAGCTTTTGTTGGTTTCTATTTCGCATCACTCCTGGACATTTTAGGGATTGACACCTTTCGCATATATCCTCGGTCTACCTATCCAGTACCATCATTGAGATCATAATGCAAGAGCCCAGTCTATCGGAAACTGCCCCTCGCCCATCAGTAAAAAGAAGGAGGGTCATAACCAGCTGCACCGAGTGTTATCACAGAAAGCAGGAGGTTCTTTGCTCTTGTCTGGTGTTATTTGCTGCCAGCCTTCACGGCCTCAGAACCTACCGTTTGTAATCAACGCCAACCAAAACATTTATCTTACAGTGTGATCAAGAATACCCTTGCAGCAATTATGTCGCGCGAGACGTCGCCAACAAATGCGTTTGTGCTAACTCGGCAATGTAAGAGATTCCATAGCGTCTTTGTTTGTCTGCCAACCTCCGAAATTCTCTCATGGCAAGCGCCAACGAATCCCAGCCTCTTTGTAGGTGGTGAGAGGCCAAAAGAGATATCTCCCTAGGAAACCAAGTTGTTCAATCTGCCCCTAATTAAGTGGAACGTATTGGGACCTTCAGTCAGCTTGGATCCTCATAAGCTGCTGGAACCAATGCCTTCATAGAGCTAGAGCTGATGAATCAACGTATGTGAGCAGTAATTATATTTCCGCTAACTCATCTGCAGTTTTTCAACGATGGGCGTAACTTCACACATAAGTTTCAATCCGTTCGTATTACACACAATCGCCTCCCTCATAGGCCCAGCTAGGTTCAGAATCTTCAAGATGCCCTTTCTATAATTGCCCATCTATCGCCAAAGCCTGTTATAGACGAGATCATTGCCGTTGATTTCTTGGATGCCAATGGGCATTACTACATCGTGGAAAAGCTCTACTTCGATAATCTTCTCTCACGTTTTTATAATGCCAAACTCGGCCCCGTCGCGTATCTCATTTCGGATGATTCCTCTCAAGTGTTGAGATTCCTTCCTGCTGTCTAGTTTGATGTCGTTGCTTTGTCTCTGCGATTTCTTTCGCCCGGTACAGAAATAGTGAGCCGTTTTTCTAGGTTTCTCAAGTAGTCACAAGAACTAGGGGTGCATCCACAACAAGGAGCTCCTCAGTCTAGTCTTATTATTATCGAGGGGACGTCAAGATTATTCTAGTATAACGAGCATCAAAACCGCGTGCCAGTGTGGATCAATTTATATCCTTGGGATAGGTGAGTTGTACCCATAATGTTACCTGGATATAAAATTTCCTAACAAAATAGTCTCATGGCCATGGCCATTGGACAGCCAAGAATAATCATCAGCAACGATGATAGCAACATCAAGGTCCAGACATGTCTTGGGACTCACAATATCCATATCTTCCTAAATAGCGCGAGGAAATATTTGTCATCGTTTATACGCTTCTCACAGCGTTGCATCACCTTCATATCACCACACGTGCAGAAAGCCGGGATACTGATTCCCAGCCTGCAATTCCTGCATTAGACTCCCAACAACTCCGTTTCGATCAAATAAGTAAACACCATTATATACTATTCCAGCTCTCCTTTTATACCTACAACGGAATAATGTCTACACGCTCTCCGACATGTAGAGCCTTGCTGATTCGGAATTCTGTCTTCCTTTTGTCTAGCAATTGATTGCTACATACACTTTATGCTCCATCTCCATCTCCATCTCCATCAGCTTCCGTTGGACTGAGTTCTGATGCCGACCTTCGAATTGGTGGATTCTCAAGAAGCTGTCGCCCCAGTCCGAGACTCCTATAGCATAGCCGATTTTATCTTGCATAGCATTTCTAGGAAGCGCCATGGTAACCTTCTTTTCTCCATTTTTATTATCCCATGTCCTGTTTAACCCCGGGACTACAATCATTTATTATCTATCTAACGTCCTTGGATAAACTTCCATTAGCCGAAGATCTGCAGTCCGAAACACTGGTTCAAGGAGTATTATATCTCTTGTGACATTGAGATGACCCCTACTAAGCAGATTTCTGTACATACTCTGTACAGTATCGGCAGAATTCGGAATTTTTGGGAGCTTTTCCGGTAGGGTTTAGTTTTGGACATGAATTTTTCGGCCATAAGTAAGGTGCGTCACATTTTCATTAGTACTTTGTAGGTCTACCGCCACCGAACGCGAATGAGAGCTGCGTACAGACCTATTTAAACACAGCATAGCACAAGGCATTTGTCTATCAGTGTATTCTACAGAATCCTTACTTCTCTCCCTCATCTCATAACTTCAACAACTTCAGCTACCTGGCTCCACCGATAAAAGTACAATTTCACTCTTTCATGCTGAAGATTAGCGGCGAGCTCTCTTCCCAAACAACTAGATCTTCAGACCACAAAGGCGCCGCCATTGTGGTTAGACACCCGTGGCAAGGTGAAAGAGCGGACCCACTCCTTTTCGTCCGCAGTTTGCAGGGTCCTGAACGATTTCCCAGGCATGAGTATTCCCTTGATGGAGATAGTAGACCGTGTCCAATTTTGACTATTTTGAAAGTGTCTTATATAATAGCAAGAAGTCAGTTAGGTTGAAGGATGGATGAGGGAGGAGGGGTATAGGCCGAAGTTACCGATCGGTGCTCTCTGGTAGTGGTATATGACTTTGTCCGGTAAGATCTTGGATGATGGGCCATCTAGACCCAGAAAGTGTTCTCACATGAGCACTTTGCAAAGATTTTAGAGAGCTTGTGAAATCTTTTGATAATAGCTGGTTAGGCAGGGCGCAGAGTTTTGCCGCTTGGATATTGTTGGAGGTAGAGTTGGAACGCGACTCTCCCTTGGACTCTCCTTCCCCTTCACCTGGCGATTATCAGAGGGAACTTAGGCGTTGGCTGGCTGATTGGCAAAATCAAGGCTCTTGTTAGGCTTGATTGAGAGCGGTCTGCTGAGGGCAGAATGCTGGTCCTTTGTACATTCACCATTATCCCCTTTGTCTCTCTCATCTTATCTTTCCTTCCGCACCGTCCATTCTCGCACCATCAAGCATCGAAATTGCCCACCACGAACGGCGACTCTTCACATATATCCTACGTATATTTCACACTATAGCTTCAAGCTCCCAGCCACTGCCGGACAATACCGCTTCAGTATCAGCTGCTCCGCTAGTTTAGGCTCTCAGTTCGATGGAGTCAGATAATCCTGGATCTCCATTGCCTGACAGTGACGACAGCGAGCACATCGCGACCGAATTGCCCGAATACAGACTATGGCCACCAGAACGAGAACTAAATGATAAGAAATATTTGGGTTGGGGTCGGAAGCAGTATGTTGACTCTTGGTTTGAGCAACGGCAGGCAATGTTCCGCGAAAATGATAAAGACAAATATCACGAACGCCAGCGAACTATGCAGCAGATGGAACGCGAAAAGATAGAGGAGATGAAGGAGATTCAGAACCCATCCAGGACGCATCCGCCAGGATATAGGCCGTGGACGCCAGAACCAAAACCATGGAACAGCAAGGCACACGTGGTTTGGGGTAGGAAACATTTTGGAGAAGAATGGTATGAGTATCGCCTGGCTTTCGCGCATCCGGAGGACTATAAACAAGACCATAAATTTGTGAAAATACTTGACAGGATAGAGCGAGAAAAGAAAGCAGAACAACGAGCAGAGAGGATGGCGCTTCAAGGTGAGGTAGAGGTTATCGGTGCCGTGCCGACTACCATGCCCTCGACCGTCCTACAACCGATCGAAACTGGTGACGATATATCCATATCGTCTAATGCCAGCGACAATAGATACCCTACACCTTTATCCGCTTTAACCGATGATTCAAGAGTGCCATGGTCGCCAGGGCCATACTCGTATGATGAGGAGAAAATATTGGCTTGTGGTCAGAAACATTACGGAGAGGACTGGTATGAACAGCGGAGGGACATGGTTCGTTCATTGGACGAGGACAACATATGGGAAGCTGCAGAATGGTTGGAAAGGCAGGGCCCGAAGATCGAGGCAAATAAGAAGGCAATTGCGGAGGGAGAAGCTTCCTGGAATCCCCCCCTAGAGTTGCTTCACTCCCGCCAGTTTCTCCAGCAACCACAGCATCCCAACACAGATGAGAGTGCTGATGCCCTTCACGCAGAGCCCCAAGTTCTACAGCCAAAGGGCCGGGAAAGTCGAAGACTCGCCGGTCGATTACCTGAGTTTGGCCTGCTCCCAAAACGGGGTGAACCAGCGGCACCTTACGAACCCCCCTTGCGGCACAATTCGGACACAGGCAAGTCGAGTACTTCAGGCCATCGCAGCCGCGCATCGTCTGGGAAGAAGTCAATAGTAGGAAACGGTGCAAAGTCTCGACGGGTTTCGAAGTCTACGCAAAATGGAACGAACCGCTTAAGACCAGCGTCAGGACCACCAATGTAAATGTCCGGCGAAGGTAGGACCACATCAAGACGCCTCATAATTTGTAACTTTGCGTCCGGGGAGTGATGGCGTTATACAGGCATCCGAGATATTAGGATGGAAAATGCTTTTCACCTGTCTTGTCTAGAATTCGATGGATTTGGGTTTTCAGCTCGGGAATGTTTACATGATTCATAGTTCCGGTCAGGATGTTAATCATGCGCCAACATCAATCGTAGTAACTTTCCTTTCTGCCACGCCCTTCAGATGGATAAGTGTTTCTCCCTACGAGTTTTGTCCTGGCCTAAAATCATGTTGTTAAAGACGAGCTTAACGTCCTCCCTAGTGATCTCAGGCATGTGATGGCTTTAATAAACCCTGAATAAACCCGAGGTTATACTTTATAACCTCCGCAGTACGAACCCTCTTCTAACCCCATGCTCTGTGCCTGTTTTCTTTGCAGCTCACTTGCGTCGGTTCCCATTCCGTGATTTCGAACATTTTGCTCAACTTCTATGATCCACCCAATGCCGCTAATATATTAGCTCCACAATTAGTACCCATCGCAAGGACAAACACCCACAAACATTACTGTTATGATTTCCGACTAGCCGTAGGCCAATACGGCTAAGATTGAAAAAAAAAACTTCAAGGACAATTAATTCAAAAGATTAAAAAAGAAATTGATCACTACGAGGGTCGAACTCGCGACCTTGGCGTTTCTTTATTAACAAGTTAATATTAGCACCACTAGAAGATATTAGTTTAGATTTTATTGGTAAACTGTGAGGGAAACTAACCGCTCTAACCAACTGAGCTAAGCGACCGGGTTATTTCTTGACGGCCCTGGCTTATTTCAAAATATATAGAGCAGCGAGCCCATCAGCGTTCCAGTGAATTTGCCTCGGAGCAATTTTTAACAACCTCGGACTAAGGACCGTGGGTGGTTAATAGCTTCTAGAAATGGTCGCAACACGTGAAAATAACTGTTAAGTGTAATTTTCTTTAGTCTTTCTCATTTAGAAGGCCAACTTATTGAACTACTTGTCGTTTGTAAATCCGCTGTTGTGACACTGCTCAGTGAAGCTGTTTGCACACAAAATCATGAATGTTGAAGAGGGGAAAAGTAGTGAAAAGAGGGTATGAACTAAAAAGATCTTGAACTACTGCATCGTGCACAGTGTCCTTGAACAGCCACTGGATGTGAACCTCCATCAGATCATGAACTCAGTGCTCAAAGCCCTGACAGTTCCCAAGACATTGTACAAGAAACAGAAAATCAGGGGACCCAGAGTAGTATCTGTATTATAGGCTACTCTAATGATAACCTGCGAGAAGTACCAGTTGTAGTACAGGAGATATGCCAGTCAATAATACTCTGGATCTTCTTACCATCATCAGCCAATGCTAGAGTGTTGGTAAACATTCCCGAAACAGCATCAAGATCATCGGCAAGGCTGGATAAATCAGATATCGAACTAAGAAGACAAGGCTGCTTACTTTTCAAGACCTAAGGTATAGTTGTTGCTTAAACTCAATATTATTCTCAAGGCTCACATCTTCCAAAACAAAACAAATCTATGTTTTCAGTTGTCTAGAGTCATTGCGAAAATAGTACAAGGTGCCGTACAACGAGAGATTCAGTTAAAAACAAAGCGCTTAGATATTTTTGGCCCCACTTCAGCGGCCTCATACTTTCCCTCGTGGCGTAAAGACAAGCTCTAACTTCCCCGGCGCAGCCGTAAACTGATCCCTCATCTCCTTCCAACACCGCTCTCCATTCTCTCCCGGCGCGAAGGCGATATTATACTGCGAGACTAGTAGAGTGGTAACGAAGCGGAGCTCTGCGATCGCAAGGTCCTTGCCCACGCAGGTATAGCGCCCTATGGAGAAAGGGTTGAATGCGCGACGGTCAAGAATCATCTCCGGCTTCGAGTACCAGCGTTCGGGGACAAAGTCGTTGGGCTGCACGAAGGAGGTCGGCACTAAATGGAGTCAGTCTAACATGTAAATACGAATCGGAGGGAGCGTGGGAACTGACAGCGGCCGATGGTGTAGCGTGGGGCTACGATTGTGATGTTACCGGGAATATATTGGCCTGCAATCATGACTCCTTCTGGAGGGGTCTCGCGATACCCACCTGTTGGGACGGACGGATGGAGGCGCAGGATTTCGTTGATAACGCCGTTAAGATGGTCGAGACCTTGTAATGCTCGCGGATCATAGATGTCGACGCCGAGCGCCTCCTGTCGTAGCTTTTCTGCATGAGAGGGGTCTAGGGCGAGGCGGTAGAATAGATAAATCAAGGTCGAGGCAACAGTGTCGCTATCAGGTATCAGCATAAATTAAGAATTCTGCGGAGGCTTTTCTGAAAGAGATTCTACCTTCCGGCTACGATCAGAGCCACCGAGTCACCATCCAGCAAGAACCTGTCCTGTTCTATGCTATTATTCTCCTTGGATGCGTTGATTAAACACGATGATATCTACTAGTGTCAGCTGCGATAAAATTGTATTCGTTTGGATAAGCATACGTCTGGTTTGTCAACCTCGACCTGGAGCCATCATGTCAGCCAAGAATAGTAAGAGCCTCAGTCATTGTATGCTTACTTCAATTCGCTCAGTCATGCGGTCAGAACACCACTGAATCATCGTCCTCCAGTCTCGTACAATTGGAATTATAGGTATACTCAAGGCTAATTGGATCAACCATGGTACTGCACTAAAAGGTCCGAGTAAAGTGAGGGCTCGACGCAACATAAGTACGGCATAGTGCCACTTTTCGTTTTCAAGCATCTTAAAAGATCTTGCGAAGGCAAAGTCCCCCATGACATCGAAGGTGAGGAAATAGAACCATTTAGACACATTTACGGGCTTTCCAGCAGTAGCTGCGATATGGCTCTCGAGTTGCTGACCATACGAATTGACACGGTCTTCGTAATCGGCCAAAGCTGTTGTGGAATGTGTTAGATTTGAAAACGAACGAACATAAGAGAACTCTTGGTTAAGTGCAAAATTTGCCTTCACGAACCTTTCTTTGTAAATCCTTGGTTCCAGACTCTACGGCGTTGATCATGATGCGCCTTATCCCGAGTTGTGTTCAACGCTGTCAGTGGAAGCAAGATGTCGTACCAGACTGCCTTGGTACAGTTATTACCAGGGCCGTCCATAACCTTCAGAACCTCGGGAGAGAAGATCGTGAGCTCGGTCGGACCTAAGGCAAGTCATAATTATTAGCATCAATAAAATCGATTCAACTAGTTCAAATCCACATACCAGTGCGAACAATTTTGCCATATTCATCGTGTATCTTATCCAAGAAAAGATGGTTGTGAGAGTCGAGCACATGAAATACATGCCATAACTTGCTCACACCAGCCATCCAAGGGCCAGGAAAGGCTCGAAGGCTATGGAATGCCTTACGATAGATGACGATGCTGGTGATAAGGGAGACGACATAACTCCCGACCAAGATGGCAGCCGCCCTAGACCCTTCAGACGATCCGAGGGTCTTAACTCCGTAGAATGATACTACGGCCAGTAGAAGGAGATATACTCTGGCAATGATCGGAGCTCTCACATGATGCTCTCCTCGGATGAAAAATATAAGGTGGGAGGCTATGCCAGTTGCAACACCGGTAGCGGCAATCTGGTAAGATGTGGACCAGCTGGTAGGAGAAACTAAAGAAAGCATATTGGATATACAATCCTTGTTCTGGGGACGATTACTGTGCATAAGAAGATGCCGAACAGAAAGCTTTTATCATAGGTGAGCGAGAAGATAGAAAATGGAAATGGAAATGGCAATGCTCCTACATAGCATACTGTACTTAGCCACTGAGCTTTGCGGTGGACAACAATACCCGTATTTTGATAGGCCAAGCTATGACTAGAAGTAAGCCGAGTTTTGATGTCTACGGCGAGGTGCCAGCATCCTAATTTTCCGAGGGGACTGGGCTAGCGTAACGGTCAGGACCTTGCCGCAGCTCAGCCAACTATTTTAAAGCTGTATCAGCATCAAACTATAAAGAATAAGTACGTGGGAATATTGAAAATCAATGATATGGAAGGATTTGAGGTTTGGACCACTGGGGACTTTTCTCTGGGGCGCCAATTTCAGGGCCCATGGGTATGCCCGACAAGGCGGGCCTTGGTTGGACTGTGGTGTCCTTCGCGCTTCCGCCAAGCATGCTGCTCTATCTCCGGCTAATGATGGCGACACCGAGCATCGATCGCTCTACCTGCCTTTGGCTCGGCCGTTGCTAGTAGCTCGATACCATACAAGGTGAAGATATACGTGTACGTGCCTCCTGAGATATTGCCGTGAAGCCGCCGCCGGCACGTCAGTAAATGATTGTCTGCGGGCTGACGACTAGTCCGGATGCGGGTTTAGGGCTATGCGGGCGGCGGTATAGTACATAACTGCAGATGTACCTCGCCTTCTTCCCGGTTATCGAGATTCCCGAGATGGATGTACGTTCTGTACGAAGTACGAAGTAGGTGCGTGCTGACGACGTACAAAGTTGCATGCAACGTCGACAGAGTTATCCCGCACGGGGGTTGGTACTGCACGGTAACGTGGCTGGGTATGCGTAGCCGACTCGTACCCCCAAGGTTCCCCAACCGTCTCCAAAGGGTCCCAGCCATCCTTGACTTCGTAAAGTACATATCCCGGGCTACTCGAGTAACATGTGCAGCCCCAGCGTGGCCAGCTCCGGAGGCGTCTAACTATTAATGAGATAGGCCTACAATCCTTCCAAAAAGTCGTCTTCTAGCCGCCATACTACTGGTCTGGCAACTTGATATCCTTTGGCCGTGCTATCCATTGATTTGCTATTTCGAGGTTTATTTGCTCCGGCTAAACACAGCAGCTCCATCGCTCCCACCGAGTGATATGCCCAATTTAGTATACGGCATTATCTGTAAACACTCGACGTTATTCCCGAATCCTAATTTGACTAGGTGTTCGTCTTGGCCCTTGAGCCATAGTTGATCCTCTCTGTTGGCGCAGTGCCGGTTTGCCATCGCTTGAGCCTTGAGTGCTCGTTCACAGGGATGGAGGTAAAATTTCTCTATAATTATAACTATAGTCAGAGGCGAGGGAAGCAAGTGATGCTCCCGTGCCGGACAAATAGCCTTATGTACAGATCAAAGGAAAAGTACCATGATATCGAGAGGTTACACTTCCCATCGATAACAGACTACTTGATTTTCCGCCGTATTCAGGAAATTCCTCCCCTGATGGACTTTTGCTGAAAGGGTAAATGCACTGCATTTCTTACCTTTCTCTGCAAGAAATACAACCTTAGTGCCAGGGTTCACTTTGGGACGGGCTGTCTTCATTTTCGATTACCTTGCTGTGTGCTGAAGACCGGGCTGTAAGACATATACACTTCCTCGGAGTCCCTCCGTCGTATATATAAGATACATCTTGCAATGACCCAACAGGTAAGATAACTGGGTGTACGATCGATAACATTTAAAAATTTCAGAATTTCCTAGACTAACATATTTCCAGACGAAAGCTCGTGCCGAGCACAACAACCCTCCCTTATACCACATTTACACGATATGGCTCTTCACTCGCAGCGACCTGAAGACAATAGTTGGCCCAAGTACGGTGTTCGGTTTGGTTAGCCTTCTATCGGGCCCAGTACTAACGACCAACGCGTCGCCATTCATGATTGGAATTGCAATACGTCTCCCAATCATTGCGTTTTGGGTCTGGATCAACCTCCTACCGTTCTCAATCAACAATCAACGGCAGCCAGACAGCGTTGAGGAGGACCGTGAAAATAAGGGGTGGAGGCCGCTGCCATCAAAACGGTTGACGCCGGAACAAGCGACAAAGTGGATGTTGGTGTTATATCTGCTGGCACTCTTCTCGAGTCTTGTAGTGGGAGGGGTCTGGCAGTGTATTGGGCTAATCGGCCTCGGGTATTGGTATAACGATCTCAAGGGAGCCGACAGCAATTTCTTCATCCGAAATTTCATAAATGGTTGTGGATATATATGTTTCATCTCCGGGGCGTTGCATGTTGGATCAGACCGTTCTATTACTTTTCTGCGGCCCGAAGCATATGGATGGCTTCTTATAATTGGGTTGGTCGTCCTGACTACCATTCAATCGCAAGACATGCACGATCAGGCAGGGGATAGTCTTCGCAACCGGTGGACGGTCCCTCTGGTGATTGGAGACTCGCCAGCTCGGTGGTCCATTGCTATTTTGGTTGGGATCTGGTCTTGGTTCTGCCCAACGTTCTGGCAGCTGGGCGTCGAAGGCTTCATTGCGCCAGTCGCCCTGGCGACAATCATTATTTTCAGGTACTTGTTAAAGAGGTCGGTCCAGGAGGACAGGATGACATTTCGGATTTACAATGTATGGATCGTTAGTCTGTACACCTTGCCTTTGGTTGCCAGGTTAACAGAGAAAGTAGTTAGCATTAGTTGAAGTCGAAAGGCATTGCCTATATACGGTTTACAGGATAGATTTAGATAGAACAAGAGCTCGCGTTTTGAGGGATCACTCCTAAATATGACTTGGCTCAAAACAGCCGTGACGATAGAATCCTTACTGTTCCTGAGTCTAGCTCATAAACATCCACAGTGTTTCAATTATCAGCAAGAGTAGATGACAAGATTCTGATAATATTTCAAATTAACATCGAGACTTAGGAGTCCGAGGCCCCTATCTTCCTGCCCACAGTAACTAGTCTATCTAATTGAATGCTCATGTTCCTCCTATTCTGTGTAACCTTCTCAATCAAACCCCTCGCAACGTCGCCCTGTCCACCACCAATACGATCTAGCACATTATAACTGATTTCTTCAGCCGCCACCATAAATGTATCCAGCATGTAAGTTGTGACTTCTGGGGAAAAGGGGTTGCGATCCGTGACAATTTCGGTAAGCCCATGGTCGGCATATATTTGGGGGAGGCGCTGGGGCCAGCTGTGGAATATCCTGTTAGTATAGGTTTGAAGCGGTTCCATGAGTCACGAGGCTTACTGTGTCGCGAGGAAGTTCACTGGCTTTGTATTCCCCACTGTCGCATTATAAAACAGAAGCTTGTCGAGGTCACTGCTGGGCTCGCCTCCTGTGCTGCTAATGGTTTTCCAGGATGCAAAATCAAATTCGCCCCATGAAATGTAGCCTCCTGGTTCTGATTTTTTTTAAATTTTCTCATTAGTTAGGGGCTAAAGGCCCAACGAGGGGCAAAACGCACTGAGCATCTTTATCATGTTACGAATGACCGGTTCAGGGTCATTGTCCTTGACAACAGAGTTGAACATTTGGATGTGGATGATGTCGTACTGTTCATGCAGATGGTTGGGAGGCTCCGAAAGACAGTCGTGGATGTACAGGGAAACATTTGAAGGCATAAATTCTTTTGGGGGGCATTGTTCGTGACTGACGTCGAAGCCATCTAATTGTGCTGAAGCGGGTAGAATTCGGGAAAGCTCAGTAAGCCAGATGCTATACAGGAAAATCAGTTCTGAAGTATTTAGAAGCCTATCAAGGCGCAATATTACCCAGTTCCAACACCAATCTCGGCGACCCTAAGATTCTCTGCATTGGTGGGGATGCTTGGGTGCAGGAGGTAGCCTCCATCTTTCCAAAGATAATGTTGGATGTTCACTCTGGGAGCTGAGTGTCAGCTCTGAGCGAGAGTGCAATGATAATAGTAAGGACCTTATGTTTGAACCATAACCTCTGGACAGGATGTACTCGTCCTTCACAGTGGCAGTTTCCGTCGCAGGAGTCTCATCTGCAACCTTCGTCACAGGGGTAGTTTCATTCACCACAGTGCCTTGCTCCGTATTGTCCGCCATTTCGGAAGGTTTGAAAGTCCAGAGTCAGGTCTCAAATGTTGGGGTAGTCCAGTAGCAAAAGTCATGTACCAATGTCCAGAAAATCGCCACCTTCGTATTTCAAAAGCCCCCAAACAGTTTTTTATTACTCGGTATTTTACGACAAGCAATAATAAAAACCATTATGAATATATTTCGTCAGCGCCTGTCGGGTCCTTAGCCGCATTTGCATGGCCCTCGATATGACTTATCGTCTACTCCATAGATACGAAGTACAGGGGCTGCGAACCGATCGCACTGAGATTGAGATCCTCGTCGTTTCTGTGGCCTGCCCTGCGATACGATGTGATATCTGGTGGGAATCGTGGGCTTCTATGGAACTCAGGTACGAACGCAGCCGGGTGTTGAAGCTACGCCACGCCATTGCGCCTCTTCCACGTACAATTTACTGACCAGGCGACTTGATACAGTAGGACGATATCTCGAATAGGGATGGGCAGACTCGAATGATCGACGGATGCCCCGCGATGCTTCGATCCTACGGAGGAAGTCCCAAAAGGGCTCCGCCGTGCGGTGGGTGAACGGAGTGTCGGAAGGCGATAGAAATTGGCGAAAGATCCATGTTAAATCTTTGGTGAGGTCGGTTGGCCCACAGGGTTGCTGGGAGCGGCAGGTTTAATATAAAAACAACGCTTAGTGAAACGCCTGAGCCGCGTGCATGTCGGGCCTGCTCTGCCCAGCAGCCGAGAAAGACGTTGCCATGTCCAATCCACCGCTAACAACCAGCCGGCTCAATGATGCTGGTGGACGACATACTGTACCTCTATACTTCGTCTAGATCATGATTCAAAAGAAAAGGGCGGGTCTCGATTCCTCGAAGGCGTACCGCTAGGTAGCCTGCACCAGTATTCTTGGTACAGTAAGCAAAGCCTTGACTCTTGCCCCTGACTTGTTATCCAATTTAATGCCGTGCTACAATGACACCGACATGTACTCCCTAGCCACAACATAGAGAGGGGTGGGTTTAGCAGGGCGTGTATCTGACGGTACCTATTCCATGTAGCACTCTATTATGTTGGTGATATCGGGACTAAGACGTTTTGTAAATCCGCATGGCTACCCCATATGACTGGTAGGTTTCCTGGACTTGTTCCATCTTTCAATCCTCTCTCATTATTACCACTCTAACTCAACCTAAGATCTTCACTCACCAAGGAGACCCTCAATCAACCTGAGAATGTCCAAACCAACTATTGTTCTGGTGCCCGGAGCGTGGCACAAGCCCGAAATCTACGCGCCTGTTGCCGCGTCTCTGTCCAAGCATGGCTACCCCACTGTGAGCTTGCCACTGGCCTCCGCTGGTGCTTCGCCACCTCACCAGGACTTCGATGGCGATGTCTCTACCATCCGAGACTGCCTGACTGAGCTGGTCTCAAAAGACAAAGAGGTTGTCCTTGTCGTGCATTCATACACCGGCCTTCCTGGCGGCGAGGCCCCCAAAGGTCTTGGAAAGAAGGAGCGTGAAGCCAAGGGCTTGAAGGGAGGTGTCATCCGATATGTGGTCATCAATGGATTCGCAACGCCAGCAGGCTTCCGGCCAGCAGCCAAGGGAGATTATTCCCAGATGCCTGAGTGGATGAAGTTGGATCTTGAGGTGAGGAACTTGCTCATCTGACCGTTCATCAAAATACTAAATATACTTTTATAGAACGATGTTGTCAACGTCTCAGCTGAGGATGCCAAGAAAATCTTCTACAACGATATCTCTTCTGAAAGAGGAGATGAGCTAGCCGCCCAGCTTGTCCCTCAGAGTCTTGGTGTCTATTCCAGCACAGCAACCTACGCAGCCTGGCAAGATATCCCGTCCACTTTCCTTGTGGGCGATACTGATCAGAGCTCTTTCTCGCCTATGGTGGTGGACATGATGATCAAGGGGGCTCAAATGGTTGAACCAACTGCATTTGATGTGATTGAACATTGTAAGGAGGGCGGTCATTGTCTTATGATTAGCTATCCGGAATGGACGGCGGAGGCACTGAGAAGAGCAGCTGGGGAGAAATTCTAAGCAGGTGTATTCTCAGATTTTCTGTTGGCCGAGGTGGCAGACACATGTAATGTGCCAGTGGCTAATTGACACTCGCGGCGTAGCTGTAACATGCTGGCAATGATCTGCCAGATATGAATATCTTGAGCGAGGAAATAACCATGTCAAAATTATATCCGCCGCTCACTCACGGTGTTTCCGAGAATATCTCACTATGTTCCTTACGCAATCCTTCCCAGTGCTTCAAGGTTGTAATAATAACGCAATCCCTCACTTGCTCAGCCCCACCACCGAAAGCAAATACTGCCGCCGCAGATATTAGATACTGCGTATATCAGGGGTAATAAGACTTAGCGGTTCTAGGAGGAATGTAAGGTACCTGCAGTGAGCTAGCCAAACCTGGTTAAGTATCGAAACAGCTGAGCCGTCCGCCCACTTCCACCACACTCCTGAGCAGAGACTACTCGGTAGTAGGTTGCATACTACCACATGCCGGGCCGTCAATCCTTCTTCCATGGCCCTTCTTTGAAAATGCCGATTCTTATCTTCGGTATACCTCAACTCCCTCAATCTCACCTGCCAATTCTCTCATTTACTTTAATCATCTCACATTGTATTCACTGCGTGCTAAAAACAAGATGGCAAGTAGTAGCACTCCAACAGCCAAGCCTGGCTACATGCTCTCTCGCGGGTTTACCGCCAACACAAGGATAGCCCTTCAACACTACCTGTGGAAAGATGGTTTAAACTACCTCCTCCATCCCAGTATACCCACCACTTCAAAAGATCTCAAAATTGCTGAAATTGGTGTTGGAACTGGGTATGTCATTATCCATTTTCGCAGTCTCTCTTAGCACGCAGAGGCTGACAGTCCAAAAGCATCTGGCTTATTGAGCTCGCTCGTACTCTCCCCCCAACAGTGCAACTCGATGGCCTAGACATCAGTTTCGGACAATGCCCGCCAAAAGAGTGGCTACCTCAGAATATAGCGTGGGTTACACATGATGCCTTTTCAGAACCCCCCGAGGAGTTGCTAGAGAAATATGATGTGATTCATGTACAACTGTTTATTACACTCATAAGGGATGGGAATCCCGTGCCGATGTTGAAGAATTTGATAAAAATGTTAAGTAAGTGCTGCATACCGAATCCATGTTTCCTGTTGGTAGCGGGTTGGCTGACAGCAACCGCGTACGGTAGAGCCCGGAGGATACATATCGTGGGGTGAATGGGATGTCGCCACCTGGGAGGTCATAAGGATTCCCTCCGCTCCATCTCAAACCAACGAAGAGCTCAATGAACTTCGAGAATACACCTCGACGCTAGGGAAAACGAGGCCCGGCCCAAGTTTCATTAGCAGCGGGTTCGTATTTCTATCTTTCTGCCCCAGCTCTCATTCACTTATCAAAAGTTCTCGACATCCATTGCTAACCAAAACCACTTTACCTTTGCAGCTGGATCACCCGCCTACACCAAACGTTCGCTGAAAATGGTCTCTCAAACGTCATTGTCGACCGGCATAAATTCTCAACAGAAATCGCAACACTACTGCTCGATACATGGATGGTTGCGAGCCAGGAGATCAGTGCTAATATTCTAGATGGGCTGGGAGGTGGACAGGGGGATGTTGCAAGAGCGCTGGTCGAGGAGGTCGGCAAGAATCGTGGGAACACCGCGTTCAACTTAGAGCGGGTTATCACCATAGGCCAAAAGCCGTTGAAGTGAGCCGCCTACAATGCAGGGACAAACGGGGTAGTATCGGTGCGTTTTCTGAGGGCAGGGTTAACAAAGCTGCTGTTGGGTATCTTTCGGGAGTTTGTGTTCGTTACTCGTACCCTGGAGTCCGATAACTGTGGGGTCGGGTAATTCCTCGTACGTATCCGAGTAGTACGTACGAAGAAAATTGCGGGAGTACTCCGTAAAGTTAAGGTTGTGTTATAGTGCTGGAATGAGGTTGGGAAGGTGGCACAGAGTCCCTTTGTGGTCTGCTTGGTGCTCGTGCTTCGTACCCCTTTTGACGAACCGAGTAACTGCTCGTCCATCTTCTGAAAACCAGACCCCTCTTACTGTCCTGTACCAATTAGTGGCTCTCAGCTCGGAGTTTATCACTCCGCCATGACGGCAGCACGGCTGGACCCCCGGGCCGCGCCGAGGCGTTTAGTTCTAGTGTGCATTAGTGTTGCCCTTGTACCGCCCCCCCATATAACCTATCATACCTTACGTGGCTAGATATTGCATTGAATCTCCGAAGTACACTTATCAATACACACCCAATTCCCATTTCGTGATCGCCAACCCAACTTCATGCCGGTAACCAGCAACCTTGAAGCCCTTGTTGTGGCACAGACACGAGCCGTCTGCGTGGGCGCTATCCTTGGTTTGGAAGTTCAATTAAGATCCATGGCCTTGGCGAGTGAGATTAGACTGGAGATGCAACGTAGGGAGTCGATGGCGGGGTTCGAATGCACTCCTTCTGTCGTCCTCTGCCAGTAACCACGTTGCTAAGGCAGGACTGGCATTCGTTCGTACTTACGAATGACGTATGTTGGACTGTGAGGAACGTGGAGGTGATGCCTTCGGTGCATCATGTAGGAGAGAGGCACAGCTTCTCGCTACGTCGAAAGGCTGTGTCACTTCGCATGCGAGTTAAAATCCACTGCGCAAGATCTAACACAACTGGCTACTTCCTACGAAGTACTACGCACTGAGAATGAATTTGATATATGCGAAGCGACGCTTGCGAAGTATGCTTGCACATATTAGATAAGGAAGAATGCCACGCCAAGTAGCTCGACTCCTCGCCTCGCACTAGTGACCTGTCCGTCTTCTGGGCGATTAGGATCAACTATTAGGCAGTACTGTGCTACTAGGTCAGGGAGGGGATGATCGTCCTCTCCCCCTATATAATTGAAACGAGGAGATAAGTAGCAATAAATGGCTATAGTCCTAGGCCCGAATAATAACCTGACAACCGCCTACAGTGCCTGCCTACACCTCCACAGGGAAATCGGCGCGTGAAGTTGCACGAGGGTCAGGTAGGTTGTCTGCTGGGAGACGCCGACAGCAAAGGTATTTATAGTCTCCACTAGGAGGATTTCATTAGTATATAGAGGTAGGCAGGTGTGAAGCAAAAGAGTGAGCAAGGTACCTAGGAATACCTTTAAGAGCGCAGAAGCAGCCTATGCGAATAATGCCCTCCTAGACATGCCAGTTGTAGGAACTGAATATCTTTACTTCAGACTTGGTAACAGGGCCTCCTTCGTAATCGGGGCTGGAATAGCTACAGTAAGTAGCCCCAGGTGAAGGATTATAAGGTAACGCTCTACGGTAGTAGTCGCTCCGATCACCGCCCTGGGGTTTGCGGAAAGCCCTAGAACAACTTTGCTAAGAGCTGCATAGCATTCCATGGGGCGAGATGATCTTGGCAGAACCCTCCAACCCAACGGCTGTCCGTGCAGTAGAGACAATATTACATGCAACTGGAACCACACCTCAGCAGGGGAGAACACCAGCCGTCCGTTAGGATCTCAATCCTTTGAAATCTGCTCAATGTTACGGTGTAATAGCCGGTGGTGGGCAAGCAGCGAGCAGCGAGCAAGCTGATGCAATAATATGCCCACGATATGCCCTTTGATGACCATGCAGAAGGGAGGTTGAACAATGCCACGAGGCAGCATAATTGACATAGTCCTCCCAGGTCGTTGATTAACCTTATTTTTCCCCAATCCTTTTGATTCTCTCAACTGACTATCGGGTATCGCAAAGGCGTGCGTTGTTGAAAAAAGAAATGGCGCCCATAACGGACCCCGATCAATCTAGGCCTATCGGGATACTGTGCGCCACGGTGATCTTTCTTACGCTGCCTCCGGTCTTCGTCGGGTTGCGGCTCTGGGCGCGGCGAATGAAGAATACCGCTCTGGCTGCTAATGACTATTATATTTTGGTTGCGCTGGTAAGACTTGGTTGCGATCCCTTTTCTGGATATACATCAGCCCTAACGAGTGATGTAGGTCTTCACGATGGCGTTTAATGTCAATGTTTTGATATGTAAATCCAACTTGCCATGTTTGAAAGCCCAACTTTCTGACTAATTCTTGCAGCCACCATAAAGGGAGGGTTCTCTCAGCACGTTATTAGATTGACCCTCGAGGAGAGTGTTGTCCTAGGCAAGGTAAGTGGTGGATCGCAACTTTCGCCTCCTGGATAGCCTCCTAACCAACGTGACAGACTTTCCTGGTAGCCACGGTCCTGTGGCCTTGCGCCAACACTTTTGTGAAGCTGTCGATCCTCGATTTCTACACCAAAACATTCCCAAATCGCACATTGTATTATGCCGCATGGGTGCTCCGCATCCTCACGATCGGGTACGGTATTGCTACCGTAGCGACAGCCCTCTCGATCTGCCGTCCTATAGCATTCAACTGGGACAAGACCATCGTAGATGGGGTTTGTGCGGACGTACCGAAATATTATCTGTCTACCGCCATCATTAACTTACTTGTCGACTTCGCCATCGTGTTCCTTCCTATGCCCATGCTATGGGGCCTCCAAATGAAAACCTCGAGAAAGGTTGCGTTGACATTCATCTTCGGACTAGGATTCGGGTAGGTACAACCTCGCTCCTGCAAACATACCAAAGCCAGTCCCCCTAACTGTTGACGTCCCCGTAATAGCATCTGCATCATCTCCATCCTGAGAGTTGTCGCAATCCAGGAACTAGATTATTCGGATGTCTCGTACAACATTGTTTGGGACACTATGTGGACCGTTCTCGAGCCAACCCTCGGTGTCATCAACGCATGCTTGCCAATGCTGCAGCCGGTAGCCTCGAAAGCTAGCAACAGCCAACTATTCAGCTACGCCAGATCAGGAAAGTCGACTAAAGGATCAGGATCCACGAAACAGCTTTGGACAGCTAGTTCGTCAACTAGAGGCGTCCGCAGTGACCATTCCAAGGCCAAGAATTTCGTACGCATACCTGGTGACGGGTACTCCCTCACGGACCTGTGCACGACTCAGAACGATATCAGCGGCACTACTATTGATGGAGAACATGAGAGAGATACTTACATGGAATCAACAAGGAAGGAGCCCGTAATCAGGGTCAAGAAGGATTGGGACGTGCATTCCGGTGTGTAAGATTAAAAAAGAACAAAGTTTGTAGTTTTTGAGCATGTTTTCCGCAATCTCATTATATGTAACACTATGCTGCTGCCTTTAAAAGTTATGACCTTTAGACAAGCTGCTATTTCTAGGCCCCTCGAAAAACAAAATAGAAGTGAACCCGTGGTATAGTTTGAAGAGAAGGCAAAAGAAGGCAAAATCCCAGTAATATACATCTAAACATTAGAGCAAAAGCTGCAAAACTGACCGTGACCGCGTAATGGTATAATGCTGTAAAGACAAAAGCGATATTCAGCAGATATCTGATCAAAGGCTCACCATATTCTCCGTGCCCGGATTCCAGAAGTGAATAATAAAATCTCATTAGCAAGAGAAGCCTGCATATGAGTTGCCAAATCGGGATTCGTGGAGGCGCCATGGGTATCATTCCCGCTGCCAGTTTGTAAGAAGCTCAACCTCGGCGTTTCTTCTTCGATCGATGGAGTTTCCATTCCGCCTTTGCGACCTTCATTAGAAGCTCCTCGTCCTTGACCGGCACCCAACTCGTAAGAACTTTCATCGCATTCTCGAAATCACTGTCGAGAAGTATCTCTCTTGTGCCGTCAATAAGAGCTGCGCTGGTGGCGTGAAGAACATCCAAACTCCCAGCAAAAGGCCGGTCCTCCGTTGGTGAAATCGTGGGCTCTGGATCGCCAAGAAGCATGAAGACGTCCCAGACACGTAGCTGGGCTGGAAAGGGAATTGAGTAATTGAACAGAGTGAGGTACCACCTCGTACCATAGGCAGTAGGTTCAATACAAAGCTCGGCCTGGGATTGACGTTAGTCTTGAATCGAGCCACGAAGCAGAAGTGACTTACGAGCTTGCGAGCTACCTCACTACCATCCAGCCATTGTTTCTGGAACTCGTCGAGCGCTGCCATCAAACCTGGAAACCCGGTCTCATATAGCTTGTCAAGACCTCGAAGTGACCACATCCTTACTACCATGACAAAGGCCATTTCTTCGTCATAATAACAGAGTAGAGTCGCTGCTAGCGACGCCATCCCCTGAACATATCCAGTCTCTGGGAAATACAAGGATATAGCATGAAGAACCCGGAACAGTAGACGCTGGCCCCCTCGATACCGCCTTCGGAACATGATGTGGCTATTGATTGTCCTCGGAACATCGATATCAATTTGAACGTCATCTGCTGAGCTCTGATGCTGCAGCCTATCAAAATCCAGGATAATCTGCTCATCAGTCGCACTGTCCTTCCTCTTTTTTGCAGAGGCGCTCAAGAATGAATGCCAGGCTGCGGCTCTCCACCGATCAGGTATACCCTTCCATGTGCGTTCAATCAACTTCGAATTCCGCGTGTCAAATTCGAATTCCATCCCCTCTCCATCTTTGCCTGTCTTGACCACCTTGGCCATTTTCCTCCACTTTTCGGTACGATCCCATTCCTTTTTCTTTAAACCCTCTGACGCCTTACCACCTTCTTCGTCTTCAGCGATATCTGCTAGACCTGGGGGTAACGTGAGCATATCGCCTGCTTCGTCCATCCAGCGCCTATCCTTATTGCCAGGCAACCGATTCGCAGCGGCGCGCAATTGAGCTCGACCAATGGTTCTTGTAGATTGGGCCGATACCTGGGTGTTCAGAGACCTAGCAGATACTTTCCTATTTGGAGAAAGCCCTGCTTTGCCAGAAACGGCAGCTAAGGAAGAACTGCCAAACCTCTTTTTTCTGGGCGTCTCGGATGCCAATTGGAGCACTGTAGGAATTCTTTGAAGTGGCCTCGGCTCCGGAGTCCCAGGTCTTGAAATACAGCGCATATTAATGAAACCATATCGATCCACGTCCCCTCCGTTGACATCCTCCCAATCTTCAATGCCTCCAGCTCGTTCATGCTCCCTAATTTCGCTGCTTATTGATATACCGCTGCTAGGGCGCTGGGCGTCGCCATTTCCATTTGGTGTTAGAAGGTCATTCGCGCTGTAATAGTGAGCTAAAATTCCCCCTTAAAATGTTAAAAATAACAAACCTTGGCCCCCCCTCTACTACTATTATTTCCTCCTCGATATCAAGATCCGCATCTGCTGGAATTATACCATCTCGCCAGTCTAAAGTTGGCTCCTGCTCATACATCGACCTGACCTTCTGCGACTCCTTTTCGACATCTTCGGATAACACTTTGATAGTCGGCGAGGCTACCATGGAGACGCTTGGTTGTCTGGACTGCCCGTCAGTGAAGCTCGTGGGTGATTGTGTCCTTAAACCTACCTCGGTCCCCCGTTTTGGCGCGCATGCCCATTCACGGCCTTCCTTCCCCTAAACATAACGCTCCCTCTTCTTGAAAATGTAATATGATCTAGGAACCCGCCATCCAGCAGGCTATCGGTCGGTATATGGGTTGTAATTGGCGCAAACTCCTCGTTTGTTGATATTGAAGAGGAGGACGCAACCTTCGACGCGGTACTCTTCCTCGAATTTGTCCTTTCCCGCTGTATGCTGGAAGGGGTGGCATTCGTCGTCCGAGCGCGTTGCCCAGTATGAATTTGTGGTGCGGTCTCTGCGACGTTGGAAATGGAAGCTACCAGTGGGGAATCGAAATTTATCGCAATGCCCAGCGCATCATCCTCAACTGTTCTGATCGAAGCTTCTGTTGCCCTGGACGATAATGGTGTCACGGGCGCAAGAACGGAATCTCTCTTCGTGGTATCCTTTTCGTCGGGTGTTGCTCTAGGGGGTTTGCGCCGCGCAGAATGAGGATTGATACCGACGTTAGGTACGGTTGCTGGCGCTGGCGCTGGCGCTGGCGGCGTGAAGGGAGTAGTAATCGGTATTGGCGGCTTCGCAGCAACGGTCTCCCCGTACCGCAGCGCGACCAAGTCTAATTCCGCCTTGGTGGACCTCTGTGGCAAAGATGAGATGGCCTTGGAGTGACGCGCTGCTGTTCCAGGGGGGCGCCATTCTTTCATGATGTCCTCCAGATGGACGCCAATCTTATATATCCTTGCTTAGCTGGCGCACTGAACGGCGCTGGTCCCGAGCGTACGTCGTAGTCGCTGGTAGCTTGGAGGGGGGATACTCCGTCTGGGGCAGAGCATGGATCCCGATGTTTATGCTCATAGCGGGGTCCGTAGGTACGCAGGTATATAGTGGTGATCGAAACCTTGTGGGAGACAATAGGAGGCAATAGAGACGTGGATATATAAACCTCCCTCCCCCAGGTCGAATCTTGCGGGGTGCGAGTACCTTGCAGGCAAATAGGAGTACAAAGAGAGCAGGAGGCGAGGTATGTACGAAGGTACCTAGGTACATACGCCAAATAGCCCAGATCTTACATGCATGCTCCCTACTCGTACATTTATTTATTTATCGGGGCCATCGCGACCACTGAGGTGCTCAAGCGTGGTGTATCGATCGGAGCAATCGCTTGTTATTTCTTTTTGAAAGTCGGCAAATCGCAATTTATACGTCTAGTATCGCCCCCCTATATTGTTCTCTATACAGCCTAGACGCTCTATGGGTACACCACATAAGTACCTAGATAGTTATATACCCATCGCAAGATACCCTTTTTAAACTCCTTTTCTTAGCCTAATCAAGAAATCTGCTTTGTTTGGGTACTATTATCTTCAAGTTAGCTCAAGGTGGACAGAAAGCTTCTAACGGATGTCGAAGCGCCCCTTTTCTGACTACGCCTGGTATCCAGTAAGTGAAAATGTTATATATAGATCTGCGCTATCCCCTACTCTTCGCTTTGTGTTTCAAGTCTCTATTGTAAATACTCAAAAGGTACTGTCGCTGCGTCTGCGTCGGTCTACTTCATTGCCCTACTATCTCCAGCCTTCCTCTCCAGCACCAGAAGTTCAAGAACCTGCAAGCTATGGATCCATCGTCCTCTATGCCAATGACTCCACGCGAGTCTATATCGAGGAAATCACGATTCTCAGCTCTTTTTTCCAGATCGATAGATGAGAGACTAGCAATGTAATTATGTGGCCTTCTAGACTTCTTTGTTGGAGAGACTACGCTCAAACGAAGGCGGTTATCTCGCGAAAAGATCGAACAAATTGTCGGTGGACAATAGGCATATTCGATAAAGCCTAGATCTTCCTACATGCTCTACGGAGGTAGCACTTTTTAGTGCTAACAAATGCCTGAAAGCACATCTGTAATTTTCAGAAACCCAAGTACTCTTTATCTTCGTAGGGGCGGGGGTACCCGCATGCCGCAAGTGGTCAGCCCTTTCTTTGTGCCCAATGCCATCGCGACTTACAGCAATCTACGAGGTGTTATTTCTCTCGTGTCACGTACTGGTAATCTGGCATGCCAGCTACCGAACGGAGCGAAAACAACTTCTGAGATGGAAAGTGCTTTGCATACGGCGAAACCTCTGATACCCTGAGGAACAGAGACGATTTATTTTCTACACAAATACTATTCTATTCCGTACCTAGGTAGTGTACGTGACATGGACTATCCCGAGTTACTCGAGAGTTAACACCATCCTCATAATTGACGTCCAAGAGCAGATCGCTCAGTTCCCTCCCAACGCCGCGCAATGCTTCCTTCCAAAATGCGAGGTATCATCTTTTGCCGGCCAGTTCCCAAGTCTCGCACATATTCCCCGCCCTTTAAATATCTTCGTTCGCCCAATCTCGTTCTTGGTACGTCGATTGTGCACGCCCTCCATTCAGATCGAGCTTTGCTAGGAATTCTGGCGGGACGGTGGGGATATATTTCCGCTCACGCTCGCGGTTTAGACCCCCAAACCCAGCGCCATAACTAATAAGCATATCTGTGCTCGTGGGCAGTGAGAACGGGAGCATGAGAGCTGGGTCCAGAAGAAGGTGCTCCGGTGCATCATCTTCATCCTCGGGTAGCTGCTCCTCAGGTTTCAACGTAGTTGCATTTGAATCGGGAGTTGCAGGCGCTTGCCCGTTCGCGGCCTTCTTAACTGGCGTTGTGTTCGGTGATGCAGCAGAGATCCTCTGCCGCTCCTTTCGCAGCTGTGCCTCTCTTTGCAAATTGATCAAATACTTCATGGCACTTTTGGGGAGACCTTTCTCTCCGACTTCTGGCCGGTAATGCTTCACGGAATGAATGAGCTGCTGTGGTGTAAGCCGTGTAAGTTGCTGCAGAGTGCCAACTAGCGCCTCCAGATCATCCATTCCAAGTGATGAGAAGCACTGTAACCATTGCAGCAACTGGATCAGAGGCGCAAGATGCCTTCGCGCCGCGTCAACTGTGACTTCGCCTGTTGAGGTCATGGAGCCATGCTCATAATGTTCCGGTTGCCTATTGTTCAGCCGGGCCCATTCTTCGAGACTCGAAACATTCATTCGGATCTGCATTGCCTTTGTTCGCGCAAGATATTTGCGATTCGACATAATACGATTGAACAGTTCCGCCCCAAGCCAGTAGAGCAGCTGGGCTAATATTTGAGAGGTTATGACGGAATGTATGTCGTATAAATCCAGCACGAAAAGTGTTGAAGAGAGAAGTGATGTTACGTTTCGTGGTGATGGTTTGGCTCTCTGCTTTGGGGAAGGCGGCCGAAACCGTTTCTCAGCAGGTTCTTCTTTCACAGTGTTCTTCCTCTTGAAAATTTTCCATTCATGCTGGAACGCAATATCTTCAAAGCCCGGGATAGTTTCATGATCCAGCATTGCGGAGTCTAAAACCTTGTCCATTCTGCGTTCTGCATCTCTTATGATCAAGATGAAGATTTCGTTGATGAGTTCCGCCAGTTGCAGTTGGAACTCTGTGGTCGATTCGGATAAACCTGTATCCTTTTTAAGATAATGCAAAAGCAGCGTCGCATTAGAGATCCAAAACGCAAGAATGGTCATGTCCCATTGATTCTTTTCCACAACATCGTTGATCTTATCCATAGCAGTGGTGAGCAGTTGAGCAAGGAGCATTTGGTCCGCATGGTAGTGGGCATATCGAGCACTGAGGAATATCATGTTGGCGGGAACAGGCTTTTGTGATGGAGATCGCTGAGGTGTCATGTTGGTAATGATGATATCCAGAATCCGGCCCAATTCGCTTTCCTGGAACACAAACATCTGGTCATGTAGACATCTAGTCCAATCAAATTCTTGTGCTTCTTCTTCGAGCTCTCCCGGTGACTGCAGGATATCAGTGCCATGTATCTCCTATATTTTCACTGTATACGTACCTCTGGTTGATCATCTATACCGACGTTCCCCAAGTCAACTTCCAAGTCTCGAGCACTTTCCATCATCATGCGTCGTCTCAACTCATTTTCAGCCATTTCCTCCTCGAATCGATCTTGCGAGAATCCTGGGTTATAAAAATCATCTGTGACTCCAACACTTCCAATATGATATCCACTATCGTGCAAATAGCCCGAGATTTCGCTGTCAGGGGCAACAAAATCAAATGCCGTACGTCCAGAAGAGGATTTGACCTCCGGAGATGCACCATGGTCCAAGAGTGATTTTGCAATGCCCTTGTGCCGATTCGTCATAGCCCACATAAGCGCACTCCATTGGTTCCGATCCTGCTGGTCGACATTTGCGCCTGCGTCGACGAGGGCATTAACAACAGCCTCGTGCCCCTAAAAAATTATTAGCAGAACTCGTATGCTTTTCATAGATTGATACCCACAAAGCAACTCGCATAAATCAGAGGCGCGGTACCCTCCTCGTCCGGCGCATTTATATCCACAAATCCCTTTGCTTTCCCATTCAGGATCCGCTGTATCCGCTCGACATCTCCATTGCTAGCGGCCATATTGAGGACTTTCTGCAGGATGTCCCTCTTCTCCCCATCTGATAGCTTGTCGTCTGAAGCCACTGCGTTCTCGTCCTCGCTTGCAGAGCCATCTCGATGTGCTGCTTGTGCAGCAAGCATCTCCATCAATCTCGAGTCGCTATCGCCAATTCTTTGGGTGGCAAGATCATCACCGTACGCATCGCTATCTAATGACAGGTTGTTAAACTGTAGTGGTTTTGCCAGGACCGGGGTCGTCAGGAATTGGGATTGCCCTATCGAAGTCAGTGAGTTTCAAGCTACCCAGATACCCACGCGGGCAGTATTCCCGTACCTTGCCACGCATCATACATCTCAGTCTCAGGGGTGAAGTGAGAAGGCACACTCTTGCGATCATCTAAGGATTTTGGTAGGTCTTCAGGTAGGGCTCTAGGCTTCTGGGTTGCCCCCACTTCATCAAAGCCACCGGCATCCCCACCATTATCCCCAATATCCATTGCGGAATGAGGACTGCATATAGGCAGTGCTCATCTGTGGGTGGATATAGGTACCTGGGCGAGTGTCGTGGAGTTTATGACGATGTGATCCTATCGTGTGCGATGCTGAAGTGTCCGAAGTACGTAGCATGTCCGGCGGAGTGATATTCAACGTCGTCAACCCTGATGTGACGACGGGGTCCGTGCGCGATTACATGATGATTTGACCCCTGGCTGAGCTTATCCCACGACCTTTGCGCTCCAACAACGACCGTTGAAGCTATATATTGAGATAAGGTAGCAGGACCATGGCATCTTCCTGGACGGACATTTATAACAGGGCACCTAAGTATTAAAAGGGGACAAATGGGGGAGAACACATGTTTTCTTCTATATATCTAAACAACCCTCTTCCCTAACACCCGAATACGCTTTACGCCCCCATCAGGAATCATGATCAGCTTTACATGAGTGAATGGCTTGTCGGGAACCAGAGATTCAAAGAGGTGCTCCTTATCTGGGCCACATTTGCTAGGCTCAACAATGGTTGTCCATCCATCCGCCAACGCCCCTGGTTCACCCTCACCAGACCAATCTATCGCTTCAACTTTGACCATCTGAGGGAAGTTGCCTCTGAAAAATGCAGTGTCAACATTCAAGTTCTGGATTGTACCTTTGGTTCCAAGCCGTATAATTGCCCAGTCGACATGGTCCTTGCCTCTAGTCCTTGCCGTCTCCCAGCCACCTCCCATATCCTTGCCCCTGCCCGGAAGAAGCAAATTCGATATAGCACCGAAATGTTCATCGCTGCATGAGACTGCTACCCCTCCATTCTGAGCAGAGGCGAGATCGAATGTGGCATTTTTATCCTCCGGGAACACGGGTACTGCATGGCCATACAGTCTGAACCTGGCAATGCCTCCATCGGGATACATGTTCAGTCGAACATGCGTGTATGGCTTCTTTGTCGGAGCCGCCAACTTCCAGGCAAACCGCTGGGTTGGTCCGCACTCTTGAATCCCAAGAATTGCCTCCCATTTACCCCTACCTCCCTTCCAGCCAACCACCTCCTCATCGCTAGAGCTGAAGACGCCTTCCACGGAGATTGCTGGTGCATTGTTGCCGGAGAAGTAGGTTGTATCAACCTCAATCCCTTCGACAATGCCCGAAGCCACCCCTAGACGAATAACTACATAGTCAAAAGGCGCGGGATTATGGCGGCGGGTCTCCCAACCATCGTACCAGGCGCCGGAGTAGACCATTTTGCCTAGCTGCCGGATAGGTGGCCCAGGGGTGAGAAGGTTGGAGGCCTCCGCAAACCATTCGTCCGAGAACGAAAGGACTTTCCCGCCCAATGCGGCTGATACTAAATCTGGAGAGGTGTCAGTCAGTGAGTCCAACGACGTGAGGTGCCCTGTATTGATATTCATATTCAATTGGATGGGTTTTGTGAGTAAAAATGACTCTTAACACGGCTACAATCACTCGATTTGGGTCTAGGCCATGGTATATTCCTCTCAAATAATAATTACAGGATGTGCTCACCAGTAGTAGAAGATCGAAAAGTTGCATCGATCTTGTCTGCTGCCACTGGGGTCGCGGCCACATTTTCAACCTGATATTCTGTCTCGAACACCATGGTGACGTAATGGCGATGCTAAAGGGAATAGTGAAGAGAGGATGGGGAAACAGGGATTCGGGATTGTAGAAAAATTAACAATTGTTATGAATATTGAAGTAGATTTTCTTGTCGAGGAAATTATAAAGGCACGTAACTAAGTATAAATACTTCGTGTGTGCTATCCTACCGGCCATCTCCGATGAGGGGCAAACAAACCCAAGATGCCCAGCAGCTGCCCAGCCACAACCCCACCATTAAGTGTAGGGTGCCGGTGGCGTACAGTGCAATTGTTTAGTCATGACCAGTCCTCGATCACGTGTAGTGCAATACTCCAGCCAAAACTCTTGGATTCTTTTACATGGGGTACTACTTCGTACTCGAGCCTTAATCTAAGAGGAATCTAACCTTGCTGACATGGAATATATCACTCGTTGAGCTTTGCCATTGCACTTGTGAACATCGTCGTGTGGGCGTTTATCGGAATCGTCCTCGTGAGCAGCCGCCAACCTCCCACCTTTCATTGACAGACTTAGCCTACAAATGATATTCTCAGTACTCCAATACGTAAGGGCAATTTTTATGTTAATATTTTACATTGTTCGCCTGGGGCCGTTGACTGATACCTTTACCAGGGTCTTGTTTCTACACCTGTGCTGGCATATACCCTTAGTCTTCGGCACGCCCTGGATGTAGCCCATATTTCTGTACGTATGAGGAGTTGGAAACTCGTTATCTCAAAGCATGCTTATGTATAACTCTGAATTTAACTTATTATGCAGGCAATCGATCTAACAACGCGGCGCTTGGTAGCAGCGGGCCAGCGCCCGGTCAGCGTCGGAATGTTCTTCTCCTTGGGACACTCGGCGTTGGTACCCTCCTCAAAATACGAGCGACTAATCAATTAGATGAACAAACTTTTAGTCACTTACCCTTCATAGCATAGCGAATTTAAGATCAGTGGACTCGATGCTTGTATTATGTTTTTAGGAGGATGTTCAAGTTAATAGTCATGTAAGTAATGTTTGTCCCTTTTCAACATATTCCCAGTCCAAATTCAATCTGCTTACTTTTGAAAAAGACCTTAGAAAATGTACCCACTCAAAGTATTGTTCAATTCAAGCTTCAATCCATCGTCCAAAGTCGCTCGCCTCAAGACTTCTCCTATCTAGGCTGCTAAAGGAACTTCAATGTGGCTGATTTTGATATTTCCGATCTTATTTACACGTCTCCCTTCTCCATGCTCTCTCTATATGTGTAAAAAGCTAACATTTTATAGCCGGAATGTGTCTATTGGATACAACAGACGGAGCATTAATAATGACCCTCTACACCTCAACTGCGCTAGCCCATGACCAAATCGCAGTCTTGTACTACTCCATCGTTCTTACCGTTATCACCACCATTGTCGCGATAGTAATTGTATTACGCAGCTATTGTCTTTAGTATTAAATGCTGCCGAACCAGAAGGTAGGTTCTGGAACGGTGTTGTAGCTGTTGAAGACTATTGTGACGTTATTGGGGGCACAATCTGCGCTTCGTTCTTGGTGCTCGGTGGTATTAGTAGTCTCGTGTATAACCCGTGGCGTCGATATATTGGTCGTAGATAGTAGAGCTTTGATGGGCCGTAGAATGAGACAAGTGCCGAAAGAGATGCTCTGTTGGGAGAGTCGGAGCCGAGGGAAGAATATGACGATGGGTTTGAGGAGGATGCAAGCCTTCAAAGACCATAGGGAGAGTATGTTGAGAGATTTTAATCTACAGAGGATTACTCGTTCATTGGCCATCCTGTAAACGTCCTCCTAGGATCTACCGAAAAATGACCTAACCGGTGATCGTGCTCCCGACAAGCTGCAAGTCTATCACAAACAGCTTCCTCTGATGTATGTTCTTGTAGCAGGGGTACTATCGATAGGCGAGCATTTCCGATGGCGAGACCATTGTGGCTCACGATCCGTGCGACGCGCAAAACTGCCAGGCTTTTTTCAAGGTTAAGTCTGGGATATGTAAGATGATTCAAATGCTTTCAGAAAGCGGGTTGTGACTGCTGATTGAGCCGTGGTAGCTGCACTGGACCCTTGGGGAAGTGGAAGGGGAACTGAAACTCTAGAGCTACCAATGTCAGGGCCGGAGACTCACGCAAAGAGAGACAGAGTCAATTACTTCACCTTGATCTGCTGAACATCGCATTCCACTGGCCGATTGGCCACCGTTGATTTCCCACCGGTCTGCCTTCCACCGCAACAGGGTAATGTTCAGTCCTGCCACATCGGCACAATGTACGATAGGATAATCAAGGCGTTCGACAGGGCAATCAGCTCTCTGTGAAAAGAGAAAGAGGTAAATGTGTAGGCGAGACTTGTGCATTCGCATTGTGTAGAGATATCGTTACATGTAGCAATACTCATAAGTTGTGAAAGAAAGTCTAGACGTCACCAGCATTATATCTGCTTTCGAGGTGGAGGTACCTAGGTATTTACTGAGGGGTTTTGGTAAGCAGGGGCGGAATAAGGGGGTCTTTTGCACTCTCGCTTAGCTGCTGCTGTTCACTTTACAAAAGAGCAACATAAAAAAAAAAGATGGTAAAAAGTACAATTAAATTCTTTAAGATTAAGAATTAAAATGGCAAAAGAGTTCGGCCCGTTCGTTGGAGGGCCTACATCTCTTGCCGAATAAGATCTGATTCGTATTTTTTGTTGTTTTGTTTTGTTGTTTTATTTACGTCCCCCTTTTTTGGGGCCTGTGCCTACGTACCCTAAATCCCTGTCGACCTCGAAAGTACAATTCGTCCTGAACCACTCAACCAAGTGGCCGCCCTTGTACCCCTCAAAAACCAAAAACTCTTATTTTAATTTATATAGAAGGTGGTGGGAGTTATAGCCAGGCAATTTGTTGTCACCGCCTGTCGCCTACCGTACGTAGTAGATAGATACCTAGGTACGTTCCTCTAGTGGCAGCCAAGAAAAAGAAATATCAAACCAGGAGAAAGTCGGGCATCTGATCGTCGTCATCGCTGGTGCTTGGTGCTACGTACTGCTGCAGCTCCACCACTCAGCAAGGAGCGATTACCTACATCGCCATGGCAAAAGGGTGGACTGATTGGCTGACGGAGCTTACTCGAGCTACAGGCGCCATGGAGGGGTTCGATTATGGCATTGGCACTGAAACATTCATTCCCGTCGTAGCTGAGCTCGAGTGCCACGGCATGTATATCTTTATTGATCTTCATTGCATCTTCCTTCAAGGTCTTTCAGCTCGTCCACGTCTTTAAATTCTCGCTACCACCTTCATCGCTCCATATCTTACTAGTGCCTTCTACATACGCGTACTCGTCAACGAAAGAGCAAGAAGCGGGCCAAAGAACCTGCGAAGCAACAATACAAAGAGCACACGTTACGAGGTCAAGCCAACGCAACGCAATATGGCAACCGCAACAGGAATTCCAGAGGCTATTCCGGACACATTGATGCATCCCCGTGAAGATCAGCGAGACGGGGTTGGAGAATACGAGCCCCTCCTCGGTCGTCGTGGCGATGCGTCCCAGGTTGAGGGGCAGGCCCTTTACCGCAATATCTTCCTCGGTGAGAACTTCACGAAGCCAATCCAAAAACCGAGCTCCTACTAACACTTTACGGTTCAGGCACCGCAGTAATCGCTCAAGCTGGCATCATCCTCCTAGTCGCATCCGTATGGGCAAACGTCTTCCTGCACCGGTTGATCCTCTTCTCAGCACATCCGCTTCTCAACTCAGCGGGCCTGCTAGCAATCACGCAATCCATCCTCGTCCTGCAACCCACCCACACCGCACAACAGAAACGCCAGGGCACAATTACGCATTTCACGATCAACAATCTCTCGATCGATGCGCTGGTAGCTGGCCTGGTGATCATCGAATACAACAAGATATCCCAGGGCTTTTCGCATTTCAAATCTGCCCACGCAATCCTCGGCCTCATCACCTACGTCCTGCTTGCGGTCCAAGCTTTCGTCGGCGCCACGGCATACTTCGTCCCCCAGCTCTACGGAAGCGTAGACAAGGGGAAGTCGCTGTACAAATGGCATCGAGCTACAGGATATCTCATTCTTGTGATGATGCTTGCTACGATGTGTGCGGCGACACAAACAGACTACAACCAGACCACTCTGGGTATTAAATTGTGGGCGGTATTAGTCTCATCTATCTTGATCCTTATTGGAGTTCTACCCAGGATCAAGAAGCAGAAGCTTGACTTTAGTTAGTCCACTATTAAAAGTTATGGTTGTCAATGGAATGGTCTGTTTGAGAGAAACAGCCGTCCCCGCTGCTTTGGTTAACGTCGTGATGAATATCTTAACAATAAATGCCCAGGGTTTGCGATTTGAGGAGCGAGCTATATGGTTGTATACCGGTAGAATAGGAATGTCGTTTCTAGGACGTCGCTTTGTGTCACCTTGGGCCAATTGGATAGGATCCAACAGCTATATGAGATGATAGATTTAGCACATTATAAATATCCTGATCGGTTGTTGCATCTAGTCTCCAAAAATACACTTCTGCATTTGGTCAACCTGCTCCTAGATGCTCGCCCTGGCCTTTCTAGAGAGTAGTTACCTGGGTGGTTCCACAAGCTCCACCCGAAAGTTACTAACTACCACTCCCCGACTAAGAGTCCTGACTTACGACGCATTCGAGCATTGCCTCTTCCTATTTGGCACATAATATCTAGCATGTATATATTGTATTTTTAATTTGGCTCGGAATATATAACCGCGATGTGATCAGGGAACAATGGTGATCAAAAGGAAGAAAACGGGGACAAGCGCAAGATGATACATATGTCTAAAATAAAATGAACCCTAAATGGCGGTATATAGTTCAATCATAGTTCCGCCACACAACATACACTAAACTCCAGTCGCCATCCAAACCAAAAAGCATCTTACCATCTACCAGATCTCACAAACAGGTTCTTTCACAGCACATCCAAAGCTCTCCTTAAAATCCCTCGAGTTGGCCATCGTCCCAAGAATTCTAGCCCACTTGGGCGCATGTGGATCAGTATAGATGCGATTTATCGCCGTCTCCTTCCTGCTCTTCCCACACCACCAATTCCCATAGCTGACGAAGAAAAGTTGTTCTTGAGAAAAGTGATCTAGCCCTGGGAGATCCTCATTGGGCGTTTCAGCCTGACGTTTCTTCCAAGCTGCAAAGGCTGCTGTGATGCCGCCGGCATCAGCAATGTTCTCGCCGAGGGTTAGGCGTCCATTGACGTGTAACGGTTTGCCGTCTGGTCCTGGAACGGTGAACTTGCTATATTGATCGATGAAACAATCAGCTCGTTCTTCGAAGCCTGCCACTGTGCTGTTTGTCCACCAATCCGTGTAATTCCCATTTTGGTCATAATGGCGACCTGTAGAATCGAAGGCATGAGAAAGCTCATGTCCGGAGACCGAGCCAAATGCACCGTAGCTTAGATATTGTGGTACTTCTACATCGAAAACCGGGAATTGCATGATACCAGCTGGGAAGACAATCTCATTTCCTGGCGGGTTGTAATAGGCGTTCACTGTGGGGACCGTCATTCCCCATTCGTCGCGATCGACTGGCTTGCCAAGAGCGGACCATTCCCGTGCAACTTCAAATTGGTCCATTGAGAGCGCATTCTGAAAGAAAGTAGAGGGGCTAATATTGACCGAACGATAATAATCTTGCAGATTCGATGGGTCTAGTATATTTGGGCTCTGCTGATGGTTAACACATGGTGGGCAACAGTATTCTGGGTATTTACCTTGGTTGGATATCCAATCTTTTGGACGATTTTGTGGACCTTCTCAATAGCCAGCTCAATGACGCTTTGGTCCATCCAAGTAGTAACCCTCAGCTTCTCTATAAACCTATCCTTGATATCGGACACGATCTGATCACCAAACTCCTTAGCTTTCTCCGAAAAGGCTTTCTCGACAAAAAAACGGCTCAAAATCCAGCCCAGTCCGCCATCAACGTGACTGACACAGGATCGCCAGCGCTCGGGGGTCGAATCAGGATCCTGCATATTATTAGCATCGTCGAAATGTATTGCCCATACTTTGCAACACCAGGTGGAGCATGAATGCCTCATGGCTAGATTAATAGGGGAATCCTACCTTGCCTTGCAACTCGTTTGTGAATCTACTATAGGCCTTGAGTTCATCCGCTTCTATGTCCGAAGCAAAAGCTTGGATGGTTTTCCATATAAAGTACGTCTGCAACACGTCCTTCGACGTATCTTTTAGAGTAGATGTGAGATTTTTCATATAATCGGGAGACGAAACTATGAGGCGTTGAGTGGTGACGTCTGAAGGCGCTAGACTGTTTATAATATGTCCAAGTTGAACCTGCGGTGTAAGTAGCTCGGCGTCCTTAAGAGACATAGGATTGTAATATTGCTAGCGTTGGAGGTTAGTATCTGTTGTGGGATGGAAACAAGTTTAGCTTACGGTAACATCGTCCCTATCCTCAGCATCGGGGGATGCTGCCGCAAGCTTCTTCTCGAATTCGACGACTGCATGCGCGAACTTCTTGGCCTGGGAACTTGCAGCAATTTTGTCCTGTTTATCATCCTGGAGATCAGGGTGGAGTTGATCAATGATATTTACAAGAGTGTCTTCATATCTTTTTACGACGTCGTCATCTGAGTAATAATCTTTCGCAGGAAGGCCGATGCGCCATGGAGGGGATGCAACAACTACGACAGTATCCGGGTCCTTGTCATCCGCCCCAGCGCCAAATGAGACTAAAGATGAAACACCAAGTCTAGCTAGGAAAAGGACAGTGTCGGACAAGCTTTTGTCGTCCTGCCGAGATACGGGGGAGGTGCCTCGATTTATTGATCCTTGAGCGGGATATAGCTCGGCTACCTTGTGGAGAATTTCGATGAGCGGGCTTACGCCAGCCTTTTTAATAGTCTCTTCATCCATGCAGGCATTGTATGCATCTCGTAGCGTATTGAAGTTCTGCTGATCAACGGAGGAAAGGGTTTCGACGAGGCGGGCCGGAGAGAAACTCGAGTGCTATTAGAAACGGCAGTTAGTTGACCATAATTCATGGGCTTCCTAAAACAGCTGGTTTATTCAATGATACTGACCTTCGAGTCACCTGGATATGGGGCTTCCAGTATATGCCTCAGCAGCATTTGCGAGTTCTCGCTCATGATAGTACCGGTGAATGCATCGCCCTGGTCTGGGCGGAGGTCGTGACGCTCATCCCATCCTCCACAGACGAGTTCCTCAAAGTTATTACACGGGTCAATCGATTTATAGTCCGGGGAGAGGTTATATAGGATTTCGGAGGAAGCGTGCACACATGCAGGAGTTAAGCAAACGGCTGCTTTGCCAGACTTGTAAGCTGGTAAAGGCAAATTAGCAACTGAAATGAAGGTAAGGGTGATGAGAAGGCCGCGGGAATGGGACGCCAGTCTTACCTCTAAAGAAGAGGCATAGGACGCCAATTACACCCAAAATCAACAAGCTCATGGACACAACCACAGCGTTTCTAGCCAGCCATCTCCCAGGTCTTTTGATCAGACCCGCTGGTTGATCGATCCCATCTATCTGCGGGTCCGTCAATAGCGGTGTACGCTCTGCATCGCCCTCGTTCGCCGATTTGGACGTCTGAGCCCCCATCTCGGGGTGACGGTGCGGGGGAAAGGGCGTGGCTAACGGTGAGAGATGGCGACTCAGGATAGTACAAAATGAGGCAAAATGAGCGAGCAATAATGTTGTAGAGCGGCACCTATGATGGGTGATTCCAATGCTTCAAGCAATGGTTGTTGTTGTTGGGCACTCAGAGTCGAGTCGGGTCACGATCGAGATGGCGCAAGTCGAGCTTGTCACCTGGTTCCGGCGAAACGTGGGGGCGGGTAGCATTTAGGGGACAGGGGAGCTTCCACATCTTCCGTCAACCCTGCAAGGTCCCGCTTGGGGCCAAGGTCGGAGTACACAGCTCTGTACGGTCGTGCTTGGAAGCCCTTAACGTGAGTGTATACTCTGTCTGTACATTGTTCTGTATATTCTGCAGCTGTGGCTAGCACATCAAATTCATGTTTGAAGCAGCTCACACTTCGCCGCCATCAGCAAGCATGCTTCTATAGCTATGTCGCTGCCAACTTGCCGTCTTCTCCACGAGGAGCACATCACATACTCCGTTTGCCCAGGACAAGGAAGTCAACATCCTCCACCAGCTTGGGTACAGCGACAAGAAAGAACGGTTCTTTGATTATCTATACCGTAAGCGCACCTTGATGAAGGCGGTTGTCGCTCAACATCTGGGCTTCCAATCAGACGATGCGTGCGATATAGCGGATATGTCTGATTAGCTCTATGGTGGCTTCAATGTCTGTGTTCCTGTCACGATTTCGGCATCGCAAGGGAAAGCGTGTCGTTCTGCTGTTCCCACTACCATACCGTGTTGGTGAGTCCTTTCAGCCAGGCAATGGAGATGAGAAGATCCGATGTGAGGCGGTCACATATGCGTGGGCTCGACGAGAATTGCCCCGAGGTGCCGATTCCACGGCTTTATGGCGTTGCGTTGTGTGCTGGTCAGACGGTGCGTAGTTTAACAATCCCACTAATTGAAAATTCAAATATTAATAATATCCAGTTCACACGGCTACAAAGTTTACCTTTCCTACGTCGATGTATCGATCACTTACGCCGGCACGTCTTGTCATGGCTTGGGTACCGCGTCCCTTCACGATATGTCCGACATTATAACAAACATTTAGGCCTAGGAGATGCAAGCTATCTGTTGGTCGAGTATATCGAGCAAACACAAGGATAAATGCTCTCGAACACATGGTTAGAGAAGCAGCACGATTCGGGGCTACAGGCCAATTTCTTTCGCGACCTTTCGCGGGTTATCCTAACCATTAGTCGAATTCCCTTGCCTAGAATTGGCTCCTTTGTTATTGACGATAATGGGTTCTTGGGTTTAACAAATCGACCACTTTCGATAGATATTCAGGCATTTGAAAACGAGGAGATTTCTACCAACATACTACGAGACTAAACCTATACCACTATCGACTCCTACATCATTGATATGCTTGCAGTCCACGATAATCGCCTTTAAAGCAAGCCGAATGTCGTCAACTACATTGATGACTATATATCAGATATCAGCATTAGCAGCGATGTGTACGATTATGCCCCTCTTCTTTCAGCGGGAGCTGCGGCGCGGGCCGTTTGTTATTACCTTGACAGATATGCACCAGGGCAATATTTTTGTGGATAAAGCCTGACATAGTACCTCGCTGGTAGACCTGGAATGGGCATGCTCTCGACCTATCGAGGTGGTCCAGCCACCTTACTGGCTTACAAACTAAGGCGTGGATCGGATTTTGCTCGACGAATTCAACACGGTACGGATGGAATTCATGAAAATTCTAGAAGAAGAGGAAAAATTGACGGCGAGAAATACGTCCGAGAAAGGGGACTTGCGATTAGGAGATGTTATGAATCAGGCTTGGGAGGTGGGGACATTCTGGTATGCTCTTGCGCTGTCAAGCTCGACGGGCCTCTTCCGTTTTTTCTATACTTAGGTCCAACCCCGGCTCATCAACATCAATGACCAAGATTACGATAGCAGCCATGACCAGGATCGCGACAGCAACAACGGCCAAGATCACGATAGCAACGGCGGCCAAGATCACGACAACCTCATGCCGTACTACAGGGCACATGATATATTCCATATTATATCGCGCAAGTTATCCGACAAGCAAGCATATGACCTGCAGCTTCGCGGAGCTTTCGAGGATAGCTCTATGACATAGTAGCCATGTTTACTTATTTCTCGGCTCCCACTCGACTAACCGCCTTCAGCAGCTTCTCTCTCAAGCTCTTTTTTTCAAACTGCCTGCTGCCCGCTCGTTACGGTTGCCATCTCGCTTTTCTCGCGCGGCCAGGCCGGAGGAGCTAGGCTGCTGGAGGATGTTGACGCTACCCTTGACCCCAACAGCTGCCTCCTGACCGGATTCGGGCTTCTTGGATTTAAATTCACTAGTGGTCGTGGACGGAGAGCTGGCTATTTCTCCAAAACCAGTAAGTTAAGCATGCCGGCATATATCATGCTAACATCGTACTCTTAGTGGAGGGTTTAAACTTCCCGGGATAAGTATTTCTCAGTGATATGAGTTGTCCAAATTGTAATACTACGAGAACGTAGGGTTTTCCTATTCTTTATCAGGATTAGATGTAGTATCCTACCCTCATATGCTCTTCACAGGTGTATAAATTTCTGATGTGATAGATCGTAGATATTGACTGGATACATATACTGTATTTCTATAGATTCTGTATGATTTCTAGCGTTGGCTTATGTCTCTACTTGAGCATATCAGTATGGATCAGCTAAGTATCCGGAAGCACTCATGAATTAGTAATGAGCTAGATAGCATTGTTCTCACCTCTGCCCACAAGCAGATCCCTCGCGCTTCCCATCCTGTCGTTCGACACCGCTCCTTGGAATGCGGGGGAATCGAAATGTTCTGGCGCATCCTTTGCTCGCAGGCTTTAACGAATCGCAGCAGCCGCTCGCCCGAACTCGTTTCTCATTCCCTGAAGGAATCACATGAAGCTGCTCTTGCAAACTCCTTCGTAGACCATTACAAATCACCATAATCTAGTTTAGTCAGAGCAGCTTATCTGGTTGCAAAGTACTTCGTACAGAGGATACTTCCCAGTCCAGGAGCACAATCATCGGCCGGGCCCTCACTATCCTCGTCAGCTAAACTCCATCATTCAATTTTGTATGCCTAGAGAGCACAATCAGTCCGTGGCTATATCATACGCAGAAAGCTTATGTAATTGCTACATATAAAACTACCTACCTAGTAGGTACATAGGTAATGTTACTTTCTACCTTCCTCGGGGGCCATTCCCAAGAACTTATCTTTGATAACCCCAGGTAGCTCTTTGGAGTGTAGCAAAGGGCCAAACAAATTATTTGTTCATGAATCTTGTTCCTCTGATTTTGAGTCTAGGTAGCCATCCGCGTCCCCCTTTCGGCGAAAATGCAGTGTTTGGCGCCCTATCAAGTCACTTTCGATATCGTTGCGGAGCTACCTCCGGATGAACTATTTTAAGTACACTACATCGTCCAGCAGTAGGCACTTGGCATTGACACCAACGTATACTCCTTAGGCCATGCCTAACTGACGTGTTGTGTTATGGGCCCTTTCGTTTGCGGCTCGAAGGTATGATACTGCGCTCCGCATTTACGGAGCTCTTCAGGGCTGAGTTCCGGAGGTGGAGGAGGGCGCTATCCGATTAAACTTTCCACCAAGTCCCTCCACATCCACATCCATCTCACCCCAACCCGCCTGTCTGGTACCGAGTAAGTAATAAGTTCAAGAAGATATGTGGTGTTCCCGCCAAGTGTCGGGGACATGGTACTTTGACAGACAACATCGAAGTTAATGCGGAGATACCTCCGTACTTCTTACTCAACAACCAGCTCAGGATACTCTTTGGAATGCAACTAGCCCCGCCACGGAAGCCCACAAACCCAAAAGCCTTAAAATAGATTTCAAGGGGCGGGAATCAACAGTCTCATACGAAGTACTCTGTCCATAAAAGAAAATATGGCAGTCCACCCTCCACAGTACGTCATTCTTCCAACACTCGCCCATACACACACACTCATCCTCCTTCATGGCCGCGGCAGCTCCGGGCCTGAATTCGCCTCCGACCTCCTCGAATCCGGCATCTCCCAGAGTCTCCCCAGCTGGAAACTCATCTTCCCCACCGCCCTCTCCCGCCACTCCACCGTATTCCAGGAAAATATGACAGAATGGTTCGACATCTACTCCCTCACCGACCCGGCCGCCGAAGCCTCCCTACAGATCGATGGGCTCCGGGAGGGGATTTCTTACGTGCAGGCGCTGGTGGACGCCGAGCTCAAGGATCTGCCAGCTGAGAGGTTGGCTATCGGTGGCATCAGCCAAGGAGCGGCAGTGGGGGTGCATGCATTAATGGGCGGTGTGAGAAGAAGGTTAGGAGGCTTTGTGGGGTTGAGTATGTGGATGCCATTTGTGAGTGAGAAGAAGTTTGGTGAGGAGTTTTATAGATCAACTCTGGGAGTAGAAGGTTACGGGGTAATTAGACAGGGCAGGCAGGAGATGCTAGACACGCCGGTTCTCCTGTTGCATTCCGCGGATGATAATGTGGTAGACGTAGCGCTGGGGAGGGAGACGAAGCGGGTGATGGAGACACTGGGGTTTAGGGTCAAGTGGAGGGAGTATAGTGATGGGGGACATTGGATTCAGGAGCCCGAGGGGGTTAGTGACCTCGTTGCGTTTCTTGAGACGGTAGGAAAGAAATAGGAATGGAGGGAGGTTATATTTAAAGTTGATATGTTTTCCGACATAATACCCTCTCGAGTTGTTGTTTTTATATGAGAGGCAAAGTTCGGATTAAGCCTAAGCCTGCTCTTGGTTGACATTTATAAAAGTTTAGTGCATATTTATTTATAATTGTTTGATATACTTTATCAACTCGAATTCTATAGGCTAAAGCCTAGTAGTAGAATCAATGCTTTGGCATATGTCACGTAATCCTACTAGTAACTAGCCCTGCGGTTTACTAGATATATATACTGCTTAAGCATGGCAGATATTTAATATACTTACCTAGGGTACCTAGGTAGGTACATACACTAAGGTACTTCCAAATTATTTGTTGCCTCCTTGGTGCAGTTGAGGTTGGCAAAAGTACTTGGGTACTTTACTTCGATCCCCACGTGATCTTGAAAAATCAGTATTGTGGCTGCCTGAGGCGGCTACAGTAATAGGCAGTGATCGGCAGCGCTAGACAACAACCCTAGTACATGCGAGTGATTTCATTGGCTGGCTACGAGACGTATGACGACGGTGGATGCCACTGACGTCAGTCGCCGTTCAGGGTCTCTCGGGGACAGTTGCAAATGAAATACAGATATGCGACTGTACGAATTGTAGACCTATCATCTTGCATACAAGCGGTATAGACGTGCAGTACGTCGAGTAAGACGAGTAGGACAGTTACACAACCTTTCAGGTTTGGACGTCTTTCGAATTTCTTTAGGAAGCTACTGCCAGAAGATGATTAAGTGTCTTTGCTTTTTAATGCCGATAGCCCGGAAAACACTGGGACTCGAGGAGGGCAGAGCATCCAGCCAGGAGTAGCGGGTTTTCTCACTATGTTTCACTCGCTCCCCACCCACTCTAAACGTTGGTCTTAGACTCTTAGCTCTTGGGGTACTCCATCGACTTTATTGCAAGCCACGGATTCCTTGCTGGTTATAGTTCGAGCGGTGTCGGGGCCGACTTTCTCCACCGGTTCCTGTTCCTGAAAATACTGGGAAAGTCAGCTGTTTGTGGCCATGTGGCCATGTGGTGGGAAGGAATTGCTCCTTGCTAGTAAGGGAGGGGACTTGACAAGCACGTACTCGAGAGAAGCCAGGTGTTCTACCCCGTAAATTATTCACATTAACCCAAAATGAAAATAAATCTAGAATAATAAACTAAGAATTCAGGAATGCAATCCAAGACAAGACAAGACTATGCAACAATAGAATAGAATGACATGACATAACACAACATACCTAGGTCGCATAGCATGAAAATAGAGTAAAATAATGAACCCCAAATTTGGCGCATTTCATTTCGCGTTCCTAGGCGCTACAGGCTCCAGAGCCAGAAACCAGTACATGTACCTTGCACTGGTGACACGGCAACTCTGCTCTGCTGCGAAATGGAAACATAAACGCGAACATCCTCTCGCTCCACTTCGCCTTCACCTACACCTTCGCCTTCTCACCTACACCTTACAATCACCTCCCAAACTCATAATTCCTCCCACACTTGCGCTGGCAATCTCTATCGCACAAAGATCCGCCTCCATTCTTCCCCTACCTCAGCCGCATGTCGCATGCGCCCATGATCCAGCGATCGCCATAGAATCACCGCAAGGACCACCTATACGTCATTTCCCGCCCAACCGCCTCCTGCTTCGCCCAGATTGATGATAACGGCAACACACGAACAACACCAACAAACACCAACGAAAAGCTTTCCACGAATGAGGGATCGGAGACCGTGTGGTCTGCTGGCGATAGTAACGACGAAAACACCGATTAGCATTCTGGATATCTTGTTGACTCGGTGGCTGTGGGGGTTCCAGTGGGCGCGGCATGCCCCCTCCAAAATCGCCTCTGGATAAACCATCCTCTTGCTCCTCCCATAGTCGAAGACCTAGTGGCTCTCGGCGATCGAGCAGCGAGAAATCGGTTACTCGGTCATCGAAGCATGGGGCGAAGGCCACTCAAACGTCTCAAGGCAAGCCAAAAGAATCGATGCCAGACTTGTCGCCCTGGGATGCGATGGCACCACCGGAGTCAGGGCTGGATAGGGCCCTCGCAGAGTTGGGAGGAGGCGACGGCTTGGGCAAACAGGATAATTCAAGAACGCTGCCAGATGGACCCAGCGAGCATCCACGCACCATAGCGCCAGCAGCTCCCAGAGACTCGGGCGCTGGGGGGCGAGGAGTAAAATTTGGCCCTGAGGGTGTGGATATCTCCAAGATGAACTCGGCAGAAGAATTGGAACGACTGCGAGCAGCTATGAATACACAACTTCAGTTGAGTCAGCAGCGCGAAATGCGTGTCAGGAAATCAGCGATGAAGGGCGATCAAGGTGGAATCGCGTCTACTACGACAACAAAATCTCGAGTGTCGCCAATACATGAGGAGGAGGCGCCATCTCCGTCATCTTTGGACGAAGCTTTCGCGAGCCCTCTTCCAAGTGCTACGACCTCGACCGAGTCTGCAGCAACGATCCGCGAAGGATTCACACCAGCTGCCATGTCTGTACGCACCCCGTCATACCCATTTCCTTCGATGAAGACCCCACGACATTTAAGCTACAACAGCCATCGTCCCTTTACCACATTGTCCCCGACAGTTAATCCAGCACCGCCGTCGGGGGAGCCCTTAGACAGACATGTCTGTGACCGAGTGCAGTCCGGCCCAGTTACCCCCGCGTCGTCGTTGAACTTCCATCCTCCGGCGGCGTCTCCGCAGGTGAACGATCCCAACTATCAGATGCCAGATCTCTACGACTTGAGTCTAAGGCTTGTGTCGGAGCCTGGGCTTGATTCGTGGTGGACTACGGTTTCCGACATTATGCGAGACTCTTATATGGCCGAGCGCGTGACACTGACGATTCCAGCCGACCCTACAGATGTGGAGAATGTCCCTTGGGCCCAAAAGGCGACATTTAATGCCATAGAAGAGGACGAACTGAGCCTCGCATACTTGCCGCGTGGAAGCAGTTTGGTGGTCAGCAGTACAAATGAAATATCCAATTCGGACGAGGGAGATTCACCCCCGGACTTCTGGCCGACCCTGAGGGCAGTTCGACCCGGCCTTCAAAGCAGACACTCGTTTACCGCCTACGAAGATACGAAGCGCGAGACCCCTCCAGTTCCTGAGGAACATAGAAGCACTGCCACGCGACCAGCAGTCTTAGCTAGAGCAAAGAGTTACGTTGCGGGTGCCCCAGATATGCCACTCAGTTCGGCCAGGCGCCCAAGTGCAAGGCCTAGTTTACAATCTCTACGACGCCATACAGAATTTGAAGAGATGAAATCGTCTGTCGTCTGGGAGGATAATGAAGGGGCTGAAAGAGAAGTGCGAGGGCGTGTCTTCCCAGTTCTACAGGCTCTAGACTACGAAGCGGATCCACTAATAGATAATACTGGTGTCATGCGAGTGCTGGAGCGTGAGAAACTCGTTGTTCTGACGCGAGACTATCCTTATAACCAACGACCGGATTCGACAGATGACAAGAGTAATGGGAGCGGAACCAAGTCACAGCGAAGTGGGAAGTCGAAGGAATCGCCACCTGATAAGTCCAAGAGAGGGAAAACCACCGATTTAAGCTCGCGGATCCAATCTTTTCTGGGTAGCAAGAGCAAACATGCTCAACGTTCTAGCCGTGAGCCTCCAGTCGAAGCTGCAAAGTACGAGGAATATGAGCAAGGTTCGCAATCCCCGTGGTCTCAGTCACCAGCGCCCTCACCTGCCGTTCGCTCTGAAACGGACGAGAACCCATTTTTCGCTAATGCCCCGGTCGACGAGGAGACCTTCGATCCAAATCCGACATCAAACGATTATTCGCAAGCTTCTCAAGTCGAGGCTATTGGGGTAGATAGGTCTTGGACGGTGTTGCATCTGCCTTTGATGCACCCCTTGCTTTCTAAGGCTGTCCATGCCTTCCGTCTTGATGCTGCCGCCATGGAATCGAAGTCAGCTGCTCGCGCCAAAGGCGTCGATACGAAGGCAAAGCCGCAAGAGCCAGAGGCGATTAGAGAAAGGCGGACTCCTATTGCGATTTTATCACTGCTAAGCCCCGTTATTCCGTATCCTTCGAGTCTTAGGCACTCTTTGGAATTTCTTGCTCCCCATTTAGCGAGCTCATATTCCCTCTGTCGTCACCACTCCAACCTTCAAACAGAGATTGCTGGCCTATCGAGAAAGGGCCCGCGACAAGCTGGATTTGGCGCCGTTATCTCCGGTGCACCTCCCGTTGATGAACGGATAGCACTTGGCCACACCTGCTCATCTTCCATTGATGAGAATAATATTCAACGGTCATCTGGAGGCAGTATCACAAGTCCGAGCGACTATTCTTGCGTGTCTAGAAGCGCCGCTGGGTCTCCTGCCGTCACCCCAGGCTGGGAACCAAGCAGTGTTGGCTTCAGCCGGGACAAAAGACTCAGTGGCGGAAGTCCAGTCTATGGTGCTGGAGAAAGCTATTTCGCTCCGAGGGTGCGTCCCGCTCTTGGGCGAGTGGACACAGGCTCTACGAACAACAGTATAGTTAGAGCACGGCTGCCATCTAAAGATCCTTCCCCAATAGAAGCGAGATCCCACCAGCAAAGTCGAATGTTGGAAGAGAAACGCGGAGCTCCTGCAACCCCTGATACCGACCTCCGTAGCGACCTTAACTTGACCAAACCAGAAAATGATGAGTCTCGATCTGTGACTTCAATATTGAAGCATGAGACTGCTGAACCGGAAAATGCCAGCCCCGCTCGCAGCCACCCTGAAGCTCCTCCCCGACGCCAGACATCGCGTGGTTCAAAGGGGCCAATGGCGGAACGGACACCCCATACGCAACTACATTCATATGGGGCGGACTTCAGTGCAACATTTCAATCTCTGCCAACTACGTCTGGCAGAGGCTCGTCAACCACGGTGGTTCCTGGGCGCTCGGGATCTATGCCTGTGCCAACAGAAATGCCGCCGCCATCAGATCGAGTGAAGGGGTTGATGCTCGACTCGTTGCCCGCTCACGTTTTCGTGGCTATGCCCCCTTCAGGCGAAATAGTATGGGTTAATAATAGATATTTGACCTACCGTGGTCAGACGGTCCAGGATCTCTACCACGATCCTTGGGCAAGCCTTCATTCCGACGAGCGAGATGAATACCTAAAGGCTTGGGGCCATGCCATCCGTTCTGGAGAACAATTCTCCAAGCAAGTACGCATCAGAAGATTTGACGGCAGCTACCGTTGGTTTTATACCAGGGCGGTGGGTCACCGTGACCACCGAGGCGTTATTGTGCAGTGGTACGGCACACACATGGATATCCATGATCAACATGTGGCAGAGGTGAAAGCAGCCCGGCAGGAGGAGATCGAAGCATCGGAGGCGAAACACCGGCAACTTGCGAACCTAATCCCCCAAATTACCTTTGCAGCGACGGAGGATGACGGCATCACCTTTGCGAACGAGCAGTGGTTGTCATACACCGGCCAGAGCTTTGACGATGCCTTGGGATTAGGTTTTATGGATCATATACATCCAGATGATCTCGCCAAGTGCCATATCCCTGTCAATCAACCACCAGCTCCGGCTCCCTTTACCGTGCGGTCGAAGAAGCGGCACGAAACCAGTCGGCGTCCCGCTCAAGTATCTTCTGGAGGCAAGTCCAAGTCTTCCAGCGCCTCCGAGGCACCAAACGAAATCACTGTCAAAGGGGTTTATCCATCGCTTTCGAGAACCAACAGCTCGAGCAGCGAATCTATTTATGAATACCCTATTGCAGACTTGGCTGAGCTGGCGAGAACTGGGGTGATCAAGATCACCACAGATAGCGATGGAAGACAGTCATATGAAACGGAAGTGCGATTAAAATCTAAAACTGGGGATTACCGTTGGCATCTTGTGCGTTGCGTCGAGGTCGAAAATATTGCTCTCGGTAGCGGTGACGGCTCGTGGTTCGGTGCTTGCACCGACATCCATAACCATAAACTGCTTGAAAAGACGTTAAAAGAGACTATGAACGTGAAGACAAGATTCTTAAGCAATATGTCACATGAGATCCGTACACCACTCATTGGCATTTCTGGAATGGTCAATTTCTTGCAAGATACACCCCTCACCGATGAACAGGCAGACTACTCCAATACAATCAAATCCAGTGCCGATAGCCTTCTCAACATTATCAACGATATCTTGGATCTGTCAAAAGTTGATGCCGGCATGATGAAACTGTCCTTTCAGTGGTTTCATACCCGCTCATTAGTTGAAGAAGTTAATGAGATTCTGTGCTCACTGGCAATCACCAAGCGAATCGAGTTGAACTATGTCGTTGATGTCGATGTTCCTGAAATGGTCAAGGGAGACAAGTTCAGAATTCGACAAGTCCTACTCAACATTGTAGGTAATGCAATCAAGTTTACAACAGTTGGCGAGGTCTTTAGCCGTTGCAGAGTTTCGCAAAATGCTTCCATCAATCCCAACGAGATAGTGCTGGAATATTCCATCATCGATACCGGAAGTGGATTCACACAGGAGGAGGCGGAAATGATTTTCAAACCATTTAGCCAAATCGATGGAAGTAGCACTCGCACTCACGGGGGCACTGGCCTAGGGCTGGTGATTTCAAGACAACTTGTTGAACTCCATGGTGGCAAGATGGAAGGCAGTGCTGTCCCCGGGAAAGGCTCAACATTCACGTTTACAGCAACGTTTGGCTTGCCTACCGAGGAAGATCACCCGGCAACAAAATCAACACCGCAGCGCAGCAAAGATATACCGATCAGCGCCGCACTCCTCAATGATCGCACTGTTACACGTATCCTTAAGCCTGAAATCATGAATATGCCTCTGGCGGCCGGCCAGCGGCTGCCGTCCCCAATATTTGGCCGTCCCAACAACGAGCCGAGTATTATCGCATCCCCTGCTACGCTATCACCCGGTAGCTCAACACCATCAGTTAGTTCCGTGCAGTCGCATGTTACGCAGATGTCGTCGTCATCGTCAATAGGGCAAAGCCTTTCTAATTTCAGTCAGGCGACGAGAATAGGCTCATCCAAAGACAATCAAATGAATCTCGCGCTCCCCGATAGGCGCTCCTCATCCTCATCCAGCATTAACCCGCCTAGCTCGGTGGTAGAGTCTGATGACTCGTCTAGAACCGTTTTACCGCTAGCGGATACTGAGCTACCTCGCGGTAGTAACGCGTCCCAAATGGACACTGTCCCTGTTAAACGATCAAGACCACCAATGTACTCGATCTTAATCATTTGCCCCCAACGACACAGCCGTGAGGCCACCACGCAGCATATCGAGATGACATTGCCTAAGGATGTTCCACATCAAATCGCAGCCCGGGCAACCGTTGAAGAAGCCCAGCAGTTGATTTGTGGGGATGATCCCGTTTTTTTTACGCATATCGTTGTAAATATTAGTTCAAAGGAGGAAATTGTTACTTTGATTAACCAAACCATGTCATCGACAACATCGCCTGACACGTCGGTTGTCGTGCTTTCTGACCCAGTTCAAAGGCAAGAAATCTTCAGAATAGCAACAGCTTATGATTACGATCAGCTCGCCAAAGAGCACCGCCTTACCTTCGTTTTCAAGCCGGTCAAGCCATCTCGATTTGCGGTTATCTTCGACCCCGAGAAGGAACGAGATCTCAGCACAGACCGCAATCGCTTCAATGCTGCTCAACAAGTCGCGGATCAAAAGCAGAGCTATCTTGAGGTAACAAAGCGGATAGGCAATAAGGGCCTCAAGGTGCTTCTCGTTGAGGATAACCTGGTTAACCAGAAGGTCCTCTTGAAATTTCTGAGCAAAGTGGGTATTGCAGTCGAGCTTGCGTTGGATGGCGTGGAATGTACAAAGAAAGTGTTTTCTCAGGACCACTCGTTCTACTCCCTTATCCTCGTAAGTACACCCACTCCCTCGATGCAAACCGACCACTGACATAATGACATAGTGCGATCTCCATATGCCCAACAAAGATGGGTACGAGACATGCCGCGAGATTCGACAGTGGGAGGAGAGGGAGTCGTACCCCCCCATGCCTATCATCGCTCTCTCCGCCAACGTGATGGCCGATGTTGTGGACAAGTGCGTGCAGGCGGGGTTTAACAGCTATGTAACAAAGCCTGTTGACTTCAAGGCGCTCAGCGTAACAATGGGAGATCTTCTCGACCCCAATGGCTCCGAGAACGCTTCGGTTTAATTATTTCCGTCAGCATTTGTATATTGCGGCGTTTCGTTGGCTTTAGCGGTTGACTGTGTGCGTGCACATGGCACAATGTGTCTTTCCTATGCTGGCATATAGGAAAGTGGTGGATTGTTTTTTAAGTGTATCTCCTTGATTCTGTAGAAAATAATGTAGGATATCTGTAGCTGCTCGAGCTGCAGATAACCTCTTTGGCGGTGCTTGGTTTTTCTCATGGTGGACAGCTATTTCCTGCTAGCCTCCCTGCAGGATAGAACTCGAAGATGATGACCTTTACTGGGGACCTTTACTTTCTTTACCTCGGGACAGGAAATACACAGAGACGCGATAATGGATTGAACGGTTAGCATAGCGAGCGTGGCATTTATGGAGGAACAGGGCTCTACGGAGGCGCACCGGGCTGGATTATCGTGCATGGGCGTATATATTTTAATTTTCGCTGGGGGGGGACTCATATTGTTATGCGATACGAAGATGGTTAGGAAGGGGGGAATACATTTGGATGGGACGATGTAAGGTCTAAGGATTCTTGTATTTTAAACCGCAATTTAATCTGCTTCGGTGTGCATTCTATGGATGGGGTTTGGGTTTATTTCTCGTGGTGAGTGGTGGGTGTGGGTGTTGCAACGGTTGCTGTGCTGCTGTGCTTTACGCGTGGTGTGGCTATGGATAGAGAGCATTTTGTTGTGTAGAGCTATTCTTAAGCCTGAGAAAGCCCATGTTGGAAAATGCTAGGCTTAACATCCATAGCAGTCCAAATGGACAAAGACAAGATTTCCCAGATGCAGTCAAAAATGTTGGAGAGTGGCAACGGAGCAGCAGGCGACCACCAGAAGCGAGCATAAACAAGGCTACGAGCGCTGGGATGCCTGTAGCAACCGGTTGCCATGGTGTGCCTGTGCGCTGGAAGCGGCAGAAAGCAGTCACGATGGAGGGAGACCGTGGGCGCATTGCAGTTACCTACAGAACTATGTACAGTACCTGGTTATTGCGAAGAGTAAATTGACAAGTAATTAAATCTACAGGCTGCAGCGACTTTATATTAATATAAGTCCAATTTTGCAATTCCAATTCGAAGTACATGTATAATTACAACTATAATTAAAATTAAAATACTCTGATACTCGGGATCCCTTGTTGATAACGGCGCGGCTCCACGCGGCTGCGGCGGTTGGTGTGCGGGAGGCCGGGGGGGCACGAGGCTGCGGGTCGCGCCTGCCCTGCAACCCTTGTCGCTGCAGCGACAAGTCCACCCCAGATTGGGTTTAGCCTGAGTCGTTTGCGATGACCATCCCCCATCCCACATCAACGTCCACTCTTTCTTCCTCCATCGTCGATCAACGCTTCTTGAAATTTCGTGAATTTACATTCCAGCTTCCTGATTCACCTCTTACTTGCCTTCAAGGACCTTCTGATCACTGATACATCATCTGCCCCTTCATTACCCTCTCTGCCCCCTCGTTTTGCGTGCGCGTCGTCACGATGTCGTCGCGTCGCACTCGAGCCCATCCCAGCCCCAGTGGGTTCCGTCAACTCGAGGATCAGCCTCGCAAGAGGACTACTCGTGCCAGGACACAGAAGACCATCAAGACCATCGCCGATTCTGCTCAAGCTGCCGTCGATGCTCCTGCCGCGTCTGCCTCTGCCTCTGCTTCTGCTCGTCCCCTCTCCCCTCCCACTGGTACTTCGCGATCGCAATCAGAGAACGAACATGACGTCGAGTCTGACCCTCAGGCTGTGCCCGAGTCTCGATCGACCTCACCTCCCTCCCCCATCCACGCCCAACCTTCCACCTCGCGCACCCGTACCATCTCGCCACCCTCCTTCAAACCCTTCACCCTCAACAACTTAAACAAAGTCGCTAAGCGCACATCACCAATTGGTGCCGCTCGGAGCCGCAACCAGTTGAATAATAAGAATGCTTCCACTACCTCGCCAGGCCGGAAGCCAACTTCGACCAAAGCTCCAGTGCACAGTGTACTGGGTAAGCACAGTCGAGTTGAAGCGTCATCATCTACCCACCAAAGTGTTGATGACTTTGATATTGAGGAGTTGTCTCGTCCTGCTAAGCGGACTCGAAATGATATGAACATTGAACCAGACTACGTAAGTTCCAATTCCAAACCATGATCCTCAATGTTTGAAACACTGCTAACTTCCATTCGCAGCATTATCGATCGGATTCGTCGGTTGATATGGATGCACTTGAAGACGTAACCGGAAACCCGATCTCGGATCGCGAACATCAGAAGAAGATGAAGGAGATCCGTGCCATGGAGCACCGAAGGGAACTTCTTCGAGAAGTGAGTCCATTCTAACAATTTTTCCTTCAAGTTCAAATGCTGACTTGCTGTCTTGTAGAAAAAGCGTATGGCTAAAGAAGAAAAAGCTTCTTATCTTATTATCCCAGAAAATTCAACTGAGAAGAGACTCGAGCTAAAGAGAAATGACATTATAGACGCGACGCGCTGTCTAGCCAAATGGGCAGAGCGCGACCCCTCCAACCCAGTACCAAATGCGCAGCAGTTGGAGGCACTTCTAGAGGCATTCAAGACCCAGGAGTTGGCAAAGGCTGCCGCAACTCAGGCTACTGGTGAGGTTCCAACCACCGCAGGAGTTGTCCACGAGGATACTTCCACACACCATCGCGACGGGGCTGAACAGCCAGACCAACCATCTGCTCCTATGGATGCTGAGGCGGACATCAGCGAGACAGAAACCGAGATCGAGGAACCTGAATTCCCAGGCCCGCCCAAGACTCCGGAGCCGAAAGAATCTCGTCTCTGGAGCACTGTGTCAAGAGTAAAGGACATAGTCACTACCCCTTTCAATTTCACCTTCATGGGTCGTCGAGGCGAAAGTACCATCGACGCAACCCCGATCGCTAATCACCCTTCAGAAAGCCCCACCAAGTTGGCATATGATCAGCTACCTGCAATTCCTGAATCTCTTACTCGTACCCCGGCACGAATTCGCAGACGCCGTGCTCCGGTTACTGATAAGCCGGCAGAAAAAATGCAATTTACCTCTGGCGTAAGGGTTCGCGACATTACTAGTCAACGTGCCCCAGCTGCGACACCCACCCATCGAAATCCGTGGGCCCCACGAGCTCAGACAGAGCGCAAGAAACGACCTTATCGCGCATATCTGGACAAGAAGCCTCCAACTGTTACCCCGGTTCATCTTGCTGGTGTGATCACCCAGGAGAGAATCAAGGAGATTCAGGATCGACAGGATCGGGAAGCTGAGGATCGCCTCGCAAAGGCTCGGCAGGAGTCTAGACGAGCACGTGTCGAAGATGAAGAAGTCTCTCTTGCTAGAGAGCATATCATTAACAATGAAACCCTTTCACAGGCAGGGCAGGAGACCGGGAAGAAGCGAAAGCGCAGATCTGTTCGCACCCCCCCAGAAAACGCTCCTGGAGTGTTTACTGTTCCGTATGAGAGTAGCTCCGAGGAAGGAGACTCTGAAAGCGAAAATGACACGTTGATGGATACTGCCGGCATTGTTCCGACACCCCTCCCCGTTCCGCAATTGCCTCAGATTCCCATCTCCCCTACTCCGGTACCGAGACATGTACGCAGAAAAAAGGCACCGGCAAAAGAAAAGCCAGTGGAACCAAAGAGAAGTTTGAATTTATTCAAATGGGATGAGAATTCGCCAACCACAGCTGAAATCACCCGAATGCTTTGCCCCCCGGAGTCACCACCTACAACACTCCCATCAGAGGATGTGCTCCCGGTGTCACCTGATTATACACTCCCATCAGAGGAGTCCATCCCTGTGTCGAATGATATTACTATCCCATCAGAGCAGTCACTCCCAGTGTCAAACGATAGTACACTCCCGTCAGAGGAGCCCCTCTCTATGTCGAACGATATTACAATCCCGTCCGAGGAGGCATTAAATATTGCAGTCCCAGAGGAACTGCAGCAGTTGTCATACGACACTGCACAACAGACGACCGAGTGGCAACAGACGCCACCTGCGAAGCCGCGGCCCAGCAACGCCCAGCTTCCTCCTGCCCCCCAACCGTCGGCGTTGGCCTTGGCCAACGCCAAAAAGTACCAGCCGAAGCATCCGAGTAAGCTGCGGAACATGACGAAGATGTCTCCCCTACATGGGGAGACATCTGGGAAGGAGAATGCGGGTGTGGGCGAGGGTGAAGGGGCGCGGCCCTTCACCTTCGATAATTTTACCGCGGGGGTGGAGAAGGCGGTCGAAAGACTGCCAGAAGATTTCTGGGTGTTCCCAGAGTGATCTGGGGGGGTGGTTGGGGGGGAGGAGTGTGTTTGTTTCGTTTTTTTTGTTTTTTTGTATGATTATTTAGGCATGGAGCGGGGGGGGCGGGGGGGCGGCATTGGGCCGGTGTTGGAGTCTTGTTGTTTTTTTGTTGTTTTTTTTGTTTTTTGTTGCTTTTGTGCCGCCTGCGGGCTGGCTTTTGTTGTATGTAGAGTAGTTTTTGCTTCGTCCGTCCAGGTAGGCCAGATGTGGAGTGTGTCCTTGAGGGAACCCGTAAGGTAGTACCTCGGACACATGGCCTGCTGGCTTGCCTGGGCGGACAAGCATATTATTATTAATCCGAAAGGTGTGAAAAGCCCAATATGTGATCTTTGTGACTCGGCGTGCTTTGCAGTGTTTTGATGTAAGTTACTGGTAAAAGAGACTCGGGCGCAATGGAGCATAGTGCTGGGCCAGAACTCGAAGAGCTGCGCTTGTCGGCGTATGGGAGAGAACGTGTCTGGGAACTCAATCTTCTGCAAGTTCCTACACAGAACTCTGGCTGCTGTATCCTCGTGCTGGAAAATGGTACGGCCAAAGTCGAATAGTCGACTGGTTATTTGCATTTTGGCACATAGCAAGATGAACGAACTTCTCAGAAGAAGCTCTATTTACTGAGCCATGTAGGACGAAGAAATAAGGTTCAAAATGGGGAGAGAAGAGCTTCTGAAATATGGGTGAAGTACCGCAAAGGAGATGGTGAGGAACCGGATCCCATCAAAGTAGTACTTCTTTTGTGGATCTGTGAGTTTTTCTGCGGTAAAGCTTTTCAAGAGACATGGAAAGGATCGAAATATATGGTGAATCTGTGTAGCCTAGTATCTAGAGTAAATGAGAATGCCGCCATTGGTCCAATTCTAGCCATTTGCTATACTTCTTAATGATCATGGCTAATATCTTGAGGAAAAGGGTGCTCGAGCAAGTGCTTTGAGGCTCCTTATTTCCGGTTGCCGTTGGAACATTTTATTTATTAAATCGAGGAACTCGTCGTTATCCTCGCCTTGGAAGAGCGTCACAGATCGACAGGCTCGAGATCGGGGATTAAGTCCTTGGGGGTGGATTCTGCTAAAGGAGAGAGCGGTTAATAACTAACTTGGTATATTTAATATGGAATAAAATATGGGGATGGGGATGGGCTGGGTTGTATAGATTATTACTTACCTCTATCGTTGAAATCTGGATGGCCAAAGTATTGGAATGCGTTCCTGTAGGACTGACTGGCCGTGTGGCGTTTGAATGGAGGGCGTTGAAAGATAATCTGGGGAAGTTTGGCTCCCTCGGAGGAATCTGTTTGAAGGTGAGCCGGGCAGTGCGGTTATTTGGGTAGGGTGAGAAATATATTTTGTACCGGCCATTTCCCAATCTTTGGGGTGGTGGATAGATCTTTGACTTCCCTTATATTCAATATCTACTTGAATGTTAGATGCGTGGCAGGGAATTATTAAATGTGAAGACGAGGCAGGAAAGAAGAATAAATGGGGAAAATAGTAAGTAGGAGGCAGGGGAATCTACCTCTGTTGTTTGTACGAAATCTTGTCGTACTAACTTGGATTCTATATCAAGTAAGATATTATCTTCTTTAAAGTCTGGAAAATAAATAAATAGTTCTAAAGATACTATGAACTTGCTAGTAAAGGATAAAATGGCATTCAGAATGGAGATATTTGAGCTCCTGTGCGAGGATAGCTACATACAGCGTGAGGATTGGTGGACTAAGTCGCTGGCTTTTAAATTTTTATACGAAAATAATATAAGGGATTTTCTTAGAGGAAGATAATACTAAATAAATGCGAGTCCCATAAGGTCTATTGATTTGGAAATTATTTATTGGGGTTCTGATATATTCCGCATCATGATAGGGGATTTTTTAAATTTAAATTGGCCGAATTAGAGAGTGCAGCAATTTATTTTACAGCAAGGCGGAAAGAATACGAAGTAGATGATACCTGACTTTATTTAAATACACTAGGGGAGAAAAGGACAGGAATCTATATTTTTTCATGACAATATATTTATATATATATAACTAACCAGTTTCCACTATATAGGGTTATTGTTTTACATTGATTTCTTAATCCCCAAAGGTTGCGCCATAAATAAAGGGGAATCAATCCTACTCTTACGCTTTTGACCTAAACAACCGACCCTCGGGACCCTCCCATAACTTGGAAACCGCCACGTCAGGCTGTTTCCCAAGACCTTTTAGTGACGCGAGCTGCAGCAGCTGGAAAGCGGTGCCTGAGAGGTGGAGTGGGTATTTTAGGAGATTGGCGGCTTCAATGGATTCGGTCTACGTGGAAGAGTTTTGTTAGTATATGGTTCTCTGAAGCAGAAGAGAACGATTGACTTACCAACTCGGCGATAACATCATCGACAGTCTTCTTCGAGGTCCAGTTCCCGCTCAGAAGTTGAGGTGCCCGATCCTTGAACATCCAGCTGGTGCCCGCCGCCGTAGAGATAATCTCGAAGAGCTGTTGCGCGTCGAGCCCGACTTTAGCACCCAGAGACATGGCTTCCATGGTCGAGACCAAGTGGACTGCAGACATCATCTGGACGATTAGTTTCAACTTAGCCGCGTCGATTTCTGACGATGCCGCGGATGAAGCTTGTGTGAGAACCAGAGAGGGGTTTTGTGGAAGGTAGACTTTGACAAGTTTGGCATCGTCTTCGAGGCCGTAGCCGGCGCTTACGCCGGATGCGAGGACCTGTTCTGTGGTTGAGGCGAGGAAAAGGGGGAATTCGGCGCTACGGCCTCCTGCTGTGACGATTGCCTGAATTCTAATGGTTAGAAAGCTGTGCAGTACTTCTTTGGCAGGGAAGGGCAAAGCTTACAATATCCTTTACTATAATATTCAACGCAGAGTATATCCTCTTATCGTCTACCAGCATGTGCGGTGTTCTATTTTCAAACATCCAACTGGTCCCTTCGCTCGCCTTCACCAGCTCAAAAACCTTCTTCGTATCCAGGCCCAGCGCAGCAGCAAAACCCATAGCCTCACTGGCCATCAGAAGATGAATGCCCGCTAGCACCTGATGCACCATCTTGACCTTGGTGCCCGCACCTAGTCCCCCCGGAATGATATAAAGATTGCTCCCTGCCATAACATCGAGAATCGGCCTCGCCGCAGCTAGCGCATCCTCCGGGCCCGAAGCAAGAATGGTGAGTGTGCCATCCGCAGCGCGGATTGTCCCTCCAGATACGGGCGCATCTACAACCTTGACGTCTTTCCGGGCATATTTCTCATCGAGCAGCTTCCGCACGTTTGGTGTGTATTCTGGTGGGCCCGTGGAGCAGAGAATCAGGGTCGCGTCCGGAACAAGTGTGTGAATGGCGCCGGTCTCCTCGTCGAATAATGCGGAGAGGATTTGGGCTGCTGTTGCTACCATGAAGACTACATGTTTTGCGCCTTGTACCGTTTCGCGCGGTGTTGGAGCAGAGGAGCCGCCCTCGGCCACGAAACGTGTTAGTGTTGGGGGATAGACATCGAAACCCGTTACGACAAGGGAGCGTTTGACGAGATTGGTGGCCACTGCGTTGGTTAGCAGCTAGCCATTATGTTTCTTCCTTTCCGTCTCATTTTGTCTGGGTTTGAGAAGATGGGGGATATCCATATGTTTGGAGGGGTACATGGAGGGGTAGAAACATGAGTTAAGGAGTCTGGTTATTCTTACTGCCGAAGCCCATGGCTCCCAGGCCGAGAAAGGCTATTTTTTCAGACATAACTATTTTGGTATTTGGGAAATATCGGAAAATCCGAGAAGGAATAGAGGGGTTTTTATAGAGCGATGTAGATGTTCCTAATTATATTTGTTTTGAGTCTGGATAAATTGGTGATGGGTGATGATGGTGTGGCTTGCTCCTAGTGACATGCAGCACCGGTAGCGTAGCGAAGTAGAGTTCCGTGAAAATGATTTGACTTGATCAGCACAGAGAGATGACTTGAATAGAGAATTGGTCTTTGAAGAACAATCACTTATACTTATACTTATACATCGAGTCTCCCTCGAAGGGTGGGGGACAGGGGGTTTGGGAAGGGAAGAGTGGGACGTCATGGGGTGCGGGGCGGTTGAGTTCAATATTCGGAGCAGCTCCGAGGGATAGAAGCAAGTAGATTTTTGGTAGGAAATGCAGATCAGACATCTGCTTTTGAGCGGTCTCCTCGGATTATCGTTAACCTAATTACCTAAGTGGGATGGGATTGCTGGTTCGGAGCATTGAGAACACAACATGGGTTCGGGCGTTGTTCCGCTGGTTATAGCTGGTTACCTCTCGGGGTTGGTTATAGATATGGAGAATAGCTAGCGACCGTGATACTGGACGCTCAATTCTATTCTATTATTGATATTCCTTCTTCTTGTGTAATAAGGCTCGAATATTGGAAAGCTATAAGCTTCACAAGTTGAGACGCGGGGTCCGAACTGGGGATTTTGCGTTCGAGGCGCCAGCAAGACGGGGGGATTGAGCTAAGGCGATCGATCCCTCGGTGGAGCGGGTGGTTGATCGAGCGAGCCACTTTCCTCCAAGTAGTCTACTTCGTATTATTAGCTGCGGGATGGAGAGCACAAGATCCGGAGTACTCCACCGAGTCCATCAATAATAATAATAGCGGGAACACGAAGGTACATTACTGTACTGTACAGTAGCCAGCTGCTAGTAAAAAGCTCGGTGTGAGGCCGGCACGATCCAAGAAGTTCGGGTTCCTGGATCTGGAATCCGGATAAATAGCAGGATAATGTGGTGGTGGCCGGTTGTTGTTGGTGGAGAGATACTCTAGCAGAGTAGCGCGATGTTTAAACATTCGGGCGGACTACGCTTTGCAGGGCGGCGGCGGGACGGCACGGGTGTCATGGTGGTTGATGTTTAGATTCCAGCGCGATACGGATAAGGGGAAGACGAAGAAAGACGGGGAAGATAGAGACGGTTATGGGAATTGTGAAGTCATGTTTGCCAAAGCATTTCCCGAGCAGCAACCAGAGGCATCATGCTAGGTACCTAGGTATATATGAGAGGGGTTGTCATTCGGGGGGG